>NW_007377974.1:51030-53124 GCF_000475195.1 Diaphorina citri | reverse complement strand
CAGGATAAAATCCGCCCCGGGCGGGAATCGAACCCGCGGCCTAGCGCTTACAAGGCAGACACACTACCAACTAAGCTAACTAGGCTGGCGATTTTTTTTTTTTTTTTTTTTTTTTTTTTTTTTTTTTTGAACCATCCTAAATCATTACCTAATTATTTCCTTTGAAATGTTACCGCTCTTCTGTGATGAAATTTCTGATGTCTCTTGGAACGTTGAATGTACCAGCTCCTAAGTACCTATAACCCAGGGAAAAACTGTGGAAACAAAGGCACACAAAGACGGTGGGTCGGACGGAAGCACACATAAAAATGTATTTGAAAAAGTGAAACCAAATCTAAACCGGCCAAAAATATTTCGCAGTCGGTAGGATTCGAACCTACGCTCCCAGAGGGAATCTGATTTCTAGTCAGACGCCTTAACCACTCGGCCACGACTGCTTGATATCAAGTCAGGCCAAGTTAGCTTTATTTTAAAAGAGAACGCACATCTACCTGAGGTATCAGATGAGAATGTAAAAATAGAAAAAAAAAAACATAAAATATTCACAAAAAGTGTAAAGAGTATCAAATCGAGTGCCTCCAATATTGAACACAAAACACCAAAGATGTAAAGGTGAAAGTGAACGAGGCCACGTACAAAGTGATCACTGACGCACCACTCAACACAGACGCCATTCAAGTTGGAAATGATCTGAGCCATCAAGTAAGTCCCAAAGATGATGGAATGAAAAGAAATTTAGAGGACATTAAAGCGAAAATGAATTATGAGGAAAAGACATTTTCTAGTTACCTACCTAGTTGTGAAAGAAAAAGAAGTGTGGATGAAAGATAGCAGGAACTTTAATTGCTAAGGTCTTATTGTCCCGAAATTGAAGACAGAAGGAAGACAGGATAGGAAAAAACCAGCCGTTCCGAGAACGAACATTATTCGTTCAGGATAAAATCGATCCCGCGGCCTAGCACTTACAAGGCAGATTGCAGATTACCCATTCCTAAACACTTGTGAATTTCCTAGGTTTAACATTCAAAATGCTCAGGTAAACGCAGTCTCGCAGTATTATCAATTGCAACTCAGATCGGTAATTACTCCACTTGAGTGCATTGATAAGAAATAGCATGATTGGAAAACGCATCAATGAAAACCTGCCTTCCTTGATGAAATTTATGAATGAAAATCGAAAACATTCTTACGCAAATGTTTAAGTAATAATAAAAATAAAATACGGATATATATTATACGTTTTTTTACGATAAAACATAATAGGCACTCTTTTTCCTGTAGGTGTACTTATTTTACAACCAGGCCCTCACACTGAATGCCTCCCCGCAGTTTTCCTGTCATACCTGCTGTTGTTTCTAATTTCTAACAGAGCTGTAGACTGTAGTTTGTTTCTAATGTAGATGAAAGCGCCCGATTAGAAACTTTGTAATGAAATCATAACAACTTTATTGACACGAAAATGTAGGAGAAGTTGAGGAGGGGATTGGGAGGAGGAGAAATCACGGAACGGGGGGTCGGATATCGAAGGAGAGAATATGGAGAGGAGGAGAAGGAGGTGGAGTGGAAATGAAGGAAGAGATTGAGGAGGAGAAGGAGGAGGTGGAAAAGTAAAAGAAGAAGAACGAGGTTGAGGAGAAGAAGTAGGAGGAATAAAGTTAAGAAGAGGAGGAGGAGAAGAAGAAGGAGGAGGAAGAGAGTTTTTAGGAACGCCCAAGAGGGTGGAGGGAGGAGAAAGGAATATGGAAAAGGAGAAGATTAAGAAGGAGAATTGTTTCCCTAGGAGCACCCAGGGAGGACTTCTAGAGTATTATGAGGATAAAATTCCATACCTCGGCTGGGATTGAACCCACGCCCTCCTGTTTACCAGGCGAGCGCCTTGACCACTACACCACCGTTGATTTCACGAAGGGCCTTCCTCTAACTATTTTTTCCTTTTTTTTCACTGCTGGGATTCGAACCATTGTTTATGTTTCCCAAAGAAATTTGGCATATTCGCTCATTAGATAAATGACTGGTAGATTCGTATGAGCGTAAACCATTTATTAGAGCTGTTTGCCTCTATAGGTATCTAAGCCTCAGAGTGTGCTTTAGTGT
>NW_007377974.1:50760-50916 GCF_000475195.1 Diaphorina citri | reverse complement strand
TTTTTCAAGATGAGTGTTCCACCGCCGTTTTTATTTCGTAGCAATGGAACAACTGCTACATTAGACGCTTGTGGCCTGCGTTGTAGCACGCCCATCCCGTAGTATGCCTCTCATCAGATGGGCGAGAAGAGACACAATACTTCCCATTTAGGGGCT
>NW_007377974.1:43321-49826 GCF_000475195.1 Diaphorina citri | reverse complement strand
TTAAACCGGTTTTTTTCCGGTTGAGAGTGGAAATAAGGAGAGAGAAAAAGGACTAAATAAAAAAAAAAAAAAAAAAAAAGAGGTTGGATAGAGGGAACTGTAACTGATAAGGTCAAATAGCCCCGAAAATGAAGAGAGAAGGAAGACAGGATAGCAGAAAGCCAGCTGTTCCAAGAAGAAACATTATCATTATCTGTTGATAATAAAATCCGCCCCGGGCGGGAATTGAATCCACGACCTAGCACATACAAGGCAGACGCGTTAACCTCCAAGCTAACTAGGCTGGCTAAGTAGTTTGGTTTCTAGATGTATGAAGGGAGTTTCCAACATACTTAGGAGCCACCTCCTTGAGTTCATCCATAATCCTAGCCATGTCTGCCTGGAGTGAGTCAATCACTGCTTGTTTAGTAACCAGTTCCTCTGTAGCGTCTGCATACAGCTTGACAATATCTGTATAGGTGAGACCTTTGCGGAGACGTCTGCTGACTTCCATAGCATACGGGGAGAGAGTTTCCAGACTCTTGTCCAGGTTTTCTGTGGGAAGAGAATAGAATAGAATATACCTTGTTTATACTACCAGCATAGGACTGAAAAGTCCCTTTACTCTCGCAGTCTAAACAAGGTCCTATATATTTGATTGGTAATAACATTACATTTTATGGAACAATAATTAAGACCTGTTTAAATTAAAAAAAAGAATAGAGACAATTATACCTTTAGATACATCACCAATCAACTAAAGTCACTACGTACATAGCCTGTGGAAACAAATGGCTTGCATCTCAGACTTTGTCAAAATCCGGCTTACTTAAGAAAACTATTTTTCCCCCAAGTAAAAAAAAAAAAAAAAAAGAGTTTAGAAAGAGAGAATTGTAAACAACGGAGGTCTTGTCGTTCCGAAAGCAAGAGAGGATAGGAGAAAGCTAGCTGTTTTGAGAATGAACCTTGTGTGTTTAGGATAAAGTTTGCCTCGGGCAGGAATTAAACCTGCAACCTACCGCTTAGAAAGCAGGTCCAAGCAAGCTAACTTGATTAGTCTCCAGTTTACCAGGATAACTCACCTGTCTTGGTAGCAAACAGCATTTCATCGGCCGCTTTCATCTGTTCATTGAAATGATCTACTCTGGCTTGTAGTTCTCTCTTGAGTTCTTCATTCTCTGCTTCCAGAGCGACTTGCTTGCTGTTCTGAGCATCCAGACTGGTCTTCAGTTCAACAATAGTAGTCTCCATGTCAATACATTTGCTCTTGGTAGCATCCAGGGCCTCTGTGAAAATACCATTTGGAATCTCAATTAGGATTGGTTAGGAATTAAAATATCAACAGTACTCTAACAGGACTAAAAGGTCAATTTTCTTTAGAAGAAGGTAGGCTATTACTATTGTTATGGTCAATTTCTCAAATTATATTGAGGACAAAGTTGAATACTTTGGTTGGAATTAATCAAACACTCTGTTGTTCACTAGGGGAGTGCTTGAATACACTGATAAATAATTAAAGGCTTGGTAACTAAATGTGCCTATGAAAAATGGAACTTCCATTATAGGTATGGAAAAATTTGAGAATTTGTAATATGTGACAAAAAGAGGGGGGGAAACGAGGCACTCTCTGCCTCTTAACTTACCCTTGTGAGCCTGTACAAATGCTTTCTGAGCATTGAGTTGTGCTTCGAGATGTACACGATAGTCAATTTCATCTTGTGCTTGTCCCGTTAGTTTATCTCGGAGCTCATTTGATTCCTTCTCAACTTCCTTGAATACCTGTTCCAGTCTGTCATATTTCTCTTGTACAGCACTCAGCTGAGTAGTGCGTAGCTCCAGCTTGTTTTGTAGCTCAAGGAAAGTCTTGTTTGATTCCTTGCGGAGTTCAATGGTGTCAGTATTTCTCTTGTCAAGTTCCACCTGAAAATTAGTAATTAACAATGGTATACTCAGTACCTACAGTTTATGTCCTCGGACTTATGTTTGAATAATGTCCAGAATCTCAGTTGGCAGTCCATTATTTTAACTGATATTTATGTGTGATGTTTAACAATGACAGAGGGGTCTTCTTTTAGATACCTAGTAACCATTGAAACTTATGTTTGAATAATGTCCAGAATCTCAGTTGGCAGTCCATTATTTTAACTGATATTTATGTGTGATGTTTAACAATGACAGAGGGGCCCTCTTTCAGATACCTAGTAACCATTGAATATACAAAAGTGGCCCATGGCAGCAAGTGTGGCCATGCTATACAACTCAGGTTCCTCACTCACATTAAGCATATCAATCTGTTTCTGCATGCGAGCTTTATCCTTGTCCAGTTGTGCTTCCTTCAGTTGTAACTCCTTGGATTTGATCTCCACCTCATCTTGGTTGACCAAAGCTTGGAATTTACTCTGAACAGCATTGTCTAATTCCGAGCGTAAATGTTCCATGTCCAACTTCAACTGGGTCAGTTGAGTTTCCTTAAAGTCCAACTGAGATTGTAAAGCATTTGCACTGAATGTACTTGTGTCTCTCTGGTGGCGGATCTCATCAAGAGATTTCTCAAGTCTGAAATAAATTAAAAGAAATTTATTGTGTAAGTTAATAGCAGTAAATATATTTTTGGGACAGATTTAGAAGTGGTATAGGTATTTTTCCAAGCTCATCTACAGAGTTACTATGGATTTTACCAATATTTTTTTCAGCTCCTAGAAGGCCTGTTTGATTTGTAAAGACTTAGAGCTGTGTTCAACCAACCATAGATCAACAAGGTAATTGCATGCTGTTCAGGCAATGTGGAGAGTTCAGTCAACATCAGTTGATTGATGATTGAGCATGGTTGAACTTACATTCTCTTGGCATTTTCCACATGTTCCAAAGTCTTCTGAGTAGTATCAAGTCTGGCCAAGAGGTTTTTGTTTTCCTCGGACAAGGTAACAAGTTTCTGTTGAGCATCACTCAGCTCTGCTTTTGTTGTTTCAATGTCATTTCTTAAACCAGTAATCAGGTCACCTGAAACAAAGAACCTCGATTATATCAACTAATTGGGACCTTTGGAGTTGATATAATAGAGAGTTGATATAATCGAGGTCTCTGGGTGTAGATTATAATTATCAACTAATTGGGACCGAGGGTAGTTGATATTATCGAGGTTCTGTATAAAAGTTGATATAATCGAAATTCCGTAAAAAACGATGAAAATAGGGCCAAATTTAGTGGTACAAAAGAACAAAATAAGGAAGAAATACCCTTTTATTTTTAAATTAAATAAAATTACAAAAAACACATCTTCGATAATTATTGTTTTCTTCGTCATTAGTCTCATTATTTGAACACTTTCAATGATCTCTGATAGAGTAGGATTTCCTTGAAAGATATTGAAAAAACCCCGATTTTTGGAGTTGATATAATCGAGGTTCTACTGTAATATACCTTGATGGAATTTGAGCAGTATTATATAAGCACTATCAATTATTATCATTACCTGAAACAAATAGAATACAATATTAGTAAGAAAGAAATGGAAAATGTCCTGAGAAGGTACCTTCACAAATCAAAACCTTAGTAGCTTTAGTAAGGGCCCAGAAATATACCTATCCTATGAGCATTCTATGAATAACTACTCACTTTATACTTCTCGCACAGCAAAATTGATAGGCAGTACATATCTGTCTATGCATTGTAGTGAGAAATCACTTATGGAAAAACTATCAGAGGTGTTTCTGAATTTATCTGATGTGAGATCACAAACACTTGTTGACTCAAACACACAAATATTTTTCACTCACCATTCTTCTGTTTCTCTGACTCGTGCAGTGTCAGTAGACAGGAACACTCATCTGCTTGGTCCTGTAGAGCCTGGCTGATCTTGGTACATATCTGAGATGGTAAGCTTTGGTACTCTTCATCAGTCAGGAGCTTTTGTAAAGCAGGCGCCTGCACCGCAGAGGACGCCATGAATGCTGGTGACTTCTGGACTCAATTAAACATAGATAGAAGGGAAATATTAACAATTAAACATAAAACAAAACGAAAAACTACTTATCCAGATGAAAAATCTTGTCTTCTTTTCGGCTTTCGGTTGGAAAATGGAAAATCCAAAAAAACTGGAAAAACTGGAAAATGCAAATGTAAACATAACCTAAAAAAATTTTACCGTCACGGAGGTTGCAGTGCAGTGGATTCTCGGGTGTTTTGTGTCTCAAACAGCTGCTGCCGCGAAATATTTGAAAAAGTTCAAAAAAAATCTAAACGTTCAAAAAATGACAAATTTGTGATTTTGTGTTAAATTTTAATTGAAATTGGCAAAAAATCTGCTTAGAAAGTGAATTTCGTCTGTATTTCAGTTCTAGTTGTTTGCAGATTTGTCAGGAATAGTATAGTGATGGTGTGATTCAACTCATTCCACTTCAGAGGTCCCTTGTCCAAAAGCTCAGAAATGGGTAGAAGTGAGCATTCCTACAGGTAATTCTTTAATAAAGTCCTTACCTGGGGTTGTAAAATCTGTTGCTTTATGCAGAAGTCACGTCCGTGGAAAAGAAAAGCTCCTTTTTGTATTTAACCTAACCCTATAATAACACTAATCACTGCTCTAATTGTAAAAACTCCTTCTTGTGTTTAATCTAACCCTATAATAACCAGGGTCACTGCTTGTTTGTGCCAGTTTCTTTGGTAGCAATATTCCACGGACGTCACTTCTGCACAAGCACCACTTTTTATTTGAAAAAAAAAGCAATAAATTAATCAATTGATAGGCATATTACCAATTTCATCTCCTTATTCCAGATCTTCAGATCACAGTTCAAAACACAAGGAGAGCAAGTCAAGCTCACGAGATCATCATTCTAGTTCTGATCGGTACCACCAAGATGAGCGGAGTAAATATACTGAATCTTCCTCATCACATAGAAGGCATGATGCATTGTCAAGGTATGATGAAGAGCCTAGTAGAAAACGTGAAGAATATAGAAGACATGAGGAACAGAAATCAAGAGAGGATAAAACTTCCAGGGCATCCAGTAGTCACCAGTCAAGGAAAAAGTCACACTCATCTTCAAGAAAACATTCAAAGAGTTCCAAGCATAGACAGTAAGTATTTAGGTCTATGGGTGTTATTTCCTAAAGAAATCATACATAGGGTTTTTCAAGACTTTTTTCAAGTCATGATACACCCTAAATTAATGCATCACACATAGCTGACTCAAAACCTACAGTGTATGGACAGATGAAACTATCAGATGACATGAATACCTACATGAATTATTTATTTACAAGTCCTGGTGTTACATATACTTTTTTCCCTGCTGGAAAACACGTGTCAATAGATTTTGCCTCCAGATGGCTAGACACTAGGTATACGTGTTGAAACTGATAAAATAGATTGTCAAGAAGATGCTCTTTTGTTTAGTTTAGCAAAAATATTTGAAGCAGAATTATTTTTGTGCTTTTACATTAAAAAAAGAAAAAAAATGGAAGGAAAAAAAGTTTTTGGTCTTACTTGGTTAACTTATTTATTAGCTCCTTCCTTCAGTAATTAATTTATTATTCATTATTCATAATCCCACGTCTGCTATCTTTCAGCTCCTCCTCTTCCTCCTCATCATCTTCATCAGAAAGTTCTGCAGATTCTGAGAAAGAGCTCAGACTCTTGAAACAACTGGCTGAGGAGAGGGAACGGAAAGTAAGAGAGAAGAAGAAAATGAAGGAGTTGGTGAAAGCTACAGAGACCCCTGAGGAAAAACGCCTACGAAGGTTACTTAAAAAGGAAGCCAAAGAAAGGTAAAGACTATTCTAAGAACTTATTAATAGCTCAGTAAATAGCATGATGGAACACATAAGTATGGCATTTAGGACACAAACATTGGCTAAAATACCAAGGTGTAAAATGGAATTTTTATTTATTTATTTAGACGCTAAGGAGCAAGGCCATGTGTGAAAAATGGAATTTAATATTAATAAAAGCTGGTCTTTGAGTTTCAGAAATCAGAATACAGCTTTGTGAATGTTTTTTTTTTTTTTTTTTTTTTTTTTTTTTTTTTTTTTTTTTTTTTTTTTTAAGTGCCTAGGCTTTAAATACCTAATAATTTTGTTAAAAGAGGTTTTCTCTTTTGCATTTTTCCTACCTACAATTGACTCAACAACTTTGATTATTTCTCCTGTTTATCTTGTGTCACCAGGAAGCGAAAGGAACAGATGGGCTGGGACAATGACTACATGCATTATACCAACTCGGATAACCCTTTCGGTGATAGCAATCTCCTCACAAACTTTGTATGGAGTAAGAAGTTAGACAAGGAGGGACTGACAGGAGTGAGTGAGACAGAGCTACAGGAACAGAACCGGAGGAAGATGGAGGAGAATAAGAGAGAGTTGGAGAAGGTAAGAATTGATTTTTTGTTTGTTTTATTGTTTGTTCAATCATTTTTTTATTTTATTTTTTATATGGTTTCATGAGTTAACACAAATTAAAATTAATCAAATCATAGATGGCTGTATGGTCGAGGCTTAGTGCCAAACCAATGCAAAAAAAAAAAAAAAA
>NW_007377974.1:12545-42770 GCF_000475195.1 Diaphorina citri | reverse complement strand
GTATAGCGTTGTTGATTATTTCGTCGTACTAAAAACGAATACAGAAAAGTACTTTGAACGCATTTAAATCTCTACGACCAGACTGCTCATACAACTGTGACCCCCTTTCTTTAGCTCGCTAGTAAATTAAAAAAAAAAATTAAAACACGCTTGTTTCTCATGTTCCCTCCTCAGGTTAAAGCGTGCGTACAAGAGAGAGAAAGAGACGAGAGGGCAGAGAAGAGAAGAGATGAGCGTTAACGTAGCGCTCGGCAAGGAGGCCTCAGTTTGAAGAGTGGGCAGAGACAGGGAAGAAGTTCAGTTCCATTTGGAACAGGCTAGGACTGAGGAGTAGCAAAAGTAATACAAGAAGAGTAAGATTAAATAAGGAAAGGAATTTTTAATGGCGTCGAAATTTTCGTTCCCACTTAGAACCCGTTCTATGGGGTCGATCTATAACCCCATGACTTTCAATCATGATTATTTCGAATGTCCTGTAGGCAATGTAAGTTTCATAAATGTTCCCACTACTAAATACACCGATTTTTTTTCGAAAGACAATTGGGGAATTGGGTTCTTGGTAAGTAATACACCTTTGTTTGGAATTTTAATGCCTTGACTTTGGATCGAACCATGCACCTTCCGGAATCCAAGTTTACATCGCTCAACTCAGGTTGGTAATGTCTACACTGCATACTCGGGACCGTCAGACAAGACTTTGATACCCGCCTTTTTTTTGTATGGAGCAGTTGCAATTGGGAAATGGTTATTAATAAAAGGTCGATTCCTGACGTAAAAAGGTTGTAAAAAATCCAAATCTTGAGGTCCAAAACCGGAAAAGTACTTTAAAAGGTCGAAATTCAATTTTTAATTGCCGTCTTATGAAAAAGTGTCGAAAGACGCCCGTTGTGACGTCAGATTTCACGTCAATGCGCAGCAAAACGCTTGCGCACCAAAACAAACGAAAGCCAACGAGTCCTGAATTATGAACGTCATACGCCTACGGGAGGCTTTGCCAGCGACGATCAAACTTCACGATTTTACCGGTATTTTTTTAAATCGATTATATCTCGGGCTCTAAAGTCCCGTAGAAGAAAAAGAAAAATTCCGTTGGTCCTCATTTTTCCTGCCCTATGACTTTGAAACATCACCCAAGTAAGCGCAACTGATCTATTGAACACTAATAGCAGTAGCTTTCTGCTAACGTAGATGTACTCTTCAGTCTTATTCGACTAGTATAAATAAGCACTATCAAGTATGATTGCACAAATAATTTGAGAATTTGACCACAATAATAGTAGTAGCCTACTGCTGGAGTAAAGGGACTTTTCAGTCTTATGCGAGCAGTATAAATAGCACTATTATTATTATTATTATTACATGACTAACTCCCTCATTTGTTTTCCAGGACGGGCCAAACCTATCGACCTCCTCGCCAAATACATCGGGTCCGAGGCAGAAGTGGATGCTGTGGAGATGCACGAACCATACACATACCTTACCGGTCTGGCTATTAAAGATCTGGAAGACCTACTGGAGGATATCAAAGTATACATGGAACTGGAAAAGGGAGAGAATGAGGCGTATTGGAATGATATCAGTATTATTGTAGAGGATGAACTGCATGGATTGAGGAAACTGGAGAAACAAGGACACAGCGACCTGACTAGACGGGAAGGTAAGGCCACTCACTATCAGGTAGACCTGACACACTAACAGGTACACCTAATCGGGCCCACCTGTCAGGTCTACCTGATAAATGAGGAGCACACACACTATCAGGTAGACCTGATGGTCAGTGGCTGACCTAAGGGGCGTTTGTCGATTCCCCCGAATTTTTCATTTGTTTCTATTTCCGGTGTTCTATTCCCCCGATGAAATATTTGATTGAATGAAACTTTGCCTTGTCCAATCTCTTGTCCTCCTTTCCCAGTTCTGTTTTCATTCAGATCATTCCCACCGCCTCGCCAATCCTTCCATGGCTTCTTTTAAGCGGCAGGGATCTCCTGAAGGAACTCTTCCACCCAACCACTCTATCAACAATCGACAACAAAATATTTCAGATCATTCCCACCGCCTCGCCAATCCTTCCATGGCTTCTTTTAAGCGGCAGGGATCTCCTGAAGGAACTCTTCCACCCAACCACTCCATCAACAAAATGTCGAAACAAAATATTGTTGTCGAAACAAAATATTGCTCAGTCAAAAAGGAAAGAACATCAGTGAATCAGTGATAACTTCATCATTCAGGATATTGAGCCCCCAATCTAATCCAGTCCTGATGAGTTCTCTTTTTTGTTAAACAATGCTGGCTCTTAAGTTCGTGCTAAGCATAGTCTTAAGGCATTTGATTGGTCAATTTTGACTTGATACTGATCTAAGAACGATCATTATTGTTCATAAATACGAGTGTTAGGTCGGACAGCATTCAATTCCCCCGATTTTATACCGATTTCCCGAACTTCAAAACATTACTATTCGAAATCAAGGTTTTACATAGGAGTGAATCAGTGATAACTTCATCATTCAGGATATTGAGCCCCCAATCTAATCCAGTCCTGATGAGTTCTCTTTTTTGTTCGAGTGAATCAGTGATAACTTCATCATTCAGGATATTGAGCCCCCAATCTAATCCAGTCCTGATGAGTTCTCTTTTTTGTTCGAAAAAAAATCTATAGAACGTATCTATTTTAGAATATTATTTATCTTACCAAAACTCCGCCTATTTATGAGAGAAACACGTCGTAAAGTACAAAACATACAGTGTTACCAACCTATTATAAATAACAATATTAAATACCTTAGATGCAAGAAGAAAAAAACAAAGATACGAACGAAATAATAATATAGAAAAATTAATATTAAATAAAAACAACCCAGCACACCTGCTTCATGAACCTGAGGCAATGTTGGAGAGAAAAAATAAATTGAACTTTAATTTGGTATGTTGTGGACAGAATCAGGAGGAAATGGAAATTTTGTTAGCAGATTCCGGTCAAGTCTCGTCCACAATGAAGAAACACAAGTCAAAAAGTGTGTAAATTGTGTAATACCTACAGGTCAGTTGCTCTCCTCTAAAAACCATAGCAGAATCAGGAGGAAATGGAAATTTTGTTAGCAGATTCCGGTCAAGTCTCGTCCACAATGAAGAAACACAAGTCAAAAAGTGTGTAAATATTGTGTAATACAGGTCAGTTGCTCTCCTCTAAAAACCATAGTCCCATAGATTATTGAGTTAATTTTCAGCTTAAAAGAAAGTTAGTTAAAAGTATGGAATAGAGGCGTACAAACAAGTCTCAGACGGACCATTCAACACTGCCAACTTCCAAGTCTCAAAACCGCCAGTTTGTCCACAACATACATTCTATTATCTATAAAAAGCTGACCATACAAACTCACAGCACTATACATTTCTTAATCAGATAACAACCAAACGAACTTTGGCGGGTTTAAATTGAAATTAGAAAAAACGAAGACGAGGAATTAAAACGCGAAGAAAAAAATTAATAAGACGGTTATTAATAAACGATATTATTGGATGATTGGAAGAGATTGGTGATAATTATAGGGAACGATTTGAAGAAATGGAAATCATAAATATGGGTAATTATTTATCGATCTTTAGGCAGGATTGAATTCCAAGCACATGTAAGAACATTGGTCCTAGATGAGGCAGAAGTAGAAGAGGACCATGAACTGGAAGCATTCAAGGAAAATGCAGATTTGCAGAAAACATTGACAATATAGTTGCCATTCCGATTTCCGCAAAATATTTACATAAATAGTGTATTGAACAGAACTGCAAACACTGCTAATATGTATAAGCTCTTGAAGATTGTGGAAGGGTTGTTTTGAAGAGTCTTTATTTGTTCATTTTTAAATACCTTGTAGTCTTTCTACCCATATTTAATAATTATTATATATCTAACGAGTCGAAAATCGGAAGATTCCATTGTTCAAAATCTTCACAACTTTCTTCTTTCTATCAACTTACTAATGTTTTCGGACAACCCCAGAATAGCCCTTTGAAGCATACCGGTTTCACAGTGTAACCACCTTCTATACTGCGCCTCAGACGTACACAGATATAGGAATCATGCTGAATTCTTATTCGATTTGATACTGGTGCTGTTCTCTATCGGCCGCTCAAAGAATTTTTTAGTTTACTCTGTTTACTTTTTGCAAATCATAAATCTTATCAGTCGAGTCGTGACAACAGGTGATTTTTTGAGAGGATAGAATTTTTCCAAAAGTTTTTGCCAATTTAAATTAATTAAATTGTGTTTTTGTAAGAACCAGTTATATTTTTATGTGGCAAATATTCTTAAATTGCAATTGGTGCATAATTATTTGTGGATGGCAGAATGGTTTGGTCGTTCTGATCGCTAGAAGGTCTGGTTTCACTGTGTAACCGGTGTGCCACTCGTGGACCTGACTTTTACCAAGGAAACCCTATACTGCTATATGTAAGTATAGCTTGATTTCCCCACTTTTTTAATAATTTTAATTTTAACAATTTTAATTTTAATAAAGTGCAATACCGGTGCTTTATTAATTTTAGAGCAAGAAATTTGCCATAACCAGAGCCAAAAATATATTGTACTTTATTGGTACATCGTACAAAAAAAACTCTTCTAACATAGGTGGTTTTACCCCTTTCAAAGAAAACACACCCACACACCCACATTATTTATTTTCATTAGACAGAATAGTATACCCCTACTTTTATTTATTGTTTCAGGTCCAATTTATCAAAGTTTATATATATTTTGTTGTTTTATATAGGGGAAGTTCTGAGGAAAACTATGTCCACATTCAGCATACCGGTTTCACTGAGTAACCACCCCCCATAAAATGGGCGGGGTTGGGCGGGTGGGGCGGATTTTTTCAGAAACCTCATTTTTTATCATATCTGAACTAGGATTTTTGAGAAATTTTAAAAAATTCCCAAAATTTGAGGTCGCGTGCTTCAAAGGGATAGATTATAGAATTCGACCTAGATTTCACATACAACAACAGAATTATACATTCATCAACGCGAAGGGTTAAACAGTTAACACTCACCGAGGGTCCAGAACATGTAATAGAGTCATTAAGACTTCTTTCAGGTTTGTTGAAGACTTCTTTAAACTCACGCCGTATGAGCGCTAATATGGGCTTGATCAGGGCCGGATGTAGCTGCGTCTGTCTACGGGGTTTTAGGTCCTGGATGCTATGGCCATTTCCAGAATTTCACGTCCAATTCAAGATTCTGAGACCATTTCCAATTTTCCAGGATTTAAATTCATTAACTGTTTCCAGGATGACATTTAGCATTTCTAAAATTCCATTAGGTCCTATTCCAAGAATCTAAGACCATTTCCAGGATTAAAATTAATTATGTGATTCCAAGATGCTATGGACATTTTCAGAATGTTACGTCGAATTTCTAGATTCTATAAGACCATTTCCATTATTTAAATTCAATTTCCAAGTCCAAACTGATATGGAAATATCCAAGATTCTATCAGGTTTAATAGCTTCTAAAGAATCCTAGAAAGAAGGAGATCCCTTTTCAACCGTCCCTGACCGTCTGGAAGCTTGGGGTGTGCGTGAGTTCAACTCATTGAGTCATCATCACGGACACATTTTCCACCACCTTGTACATATTACTATCACTATTACAACTATTACTATCACTATTATTATCTACTATTACTTACTATTATTACTATTACTATGTATATTACTATTATAACTATGACTATTACTCTATTACTATGGATATTACTATTATGTTTCTTCTTACCTAATTTAATAATTTGTTGAGGGTTCTTGCACTGTTGAGGCTCGTACACACGAGTTTTACAAGCGAATGACTTCTGGGATTGTTTGGACGAATGGAGAGGTTTTCTTCATCGTTTTTGATGTGAGCTTTTTAAGCCTCCAATTGCCATCTTTTCACTCCAGTCTGCTATACCTAAAGTGATGCTGCCTGCAATATCCGTCTTGATTCTTGCTGGAGATCGTTCTTCTAAATTGACAGCCAAAATAAAGCACTACTTATATGTATGTATGTATGTATGTACTACTTATATACGGGATTTCTCTGAGATTTGGCATCGCGTCGTTCACGTCTGTTCTTCCTTCAGTGGCTGCATCTTTGGGTGTTTGGTCGTCTGGCTTGTAGGACTCCAGAGGTTTCATCAACTAACGAGTTTGTGTTGTCAGGTACACAGGTTTAGGATCAGGTATTCGTTGAATGCCCAGGTGAACTCTAGGGTCTTATCGTCCCGAAATCGGAGAGAGAAGGAAGACAGGATAGGAGAAAGCCAGCCGTTCCGAGAACGAACATTATCCCATCAGGATAAAATCCGCCCCGGGCGGGAATCGAACCCGCGGCCTAGTGCTTACAAGGCAGACGCACTACCTAGGCTGGCGGTATCTCCGTGAATAACTTGATATTCGGTGACTCACTTCAGGTAAAAGTTCATCTCGGATGCATTTCATACTTTGTATGTTGTATTTATCGCCGATCTGAAAATCCGCCCCGGGCGGGAATCGAACCCGCGGCCTAGCGCTTACAAGGCAGACGCACTACCAACTAAGCTAACTAGGCTGGCGGTATCCTGGCTTTCTCCTATCCTGTCTTCCTTCTTTCTTTGATTTCGGGACGATAAGACCCTAGTAGTTACAGTTCCCTCTGTCAAACCTCTTTAAAAAAAAAAAAAGTCCGGGAAGAAGGAGGATATCATGGCTGATAAACGTGAGGACATGATTCTCCAAAACAACCACTAAACTGTCGCCATACGTACGTAGGTACCTACTTTGTCCGTATACTAGATATTGTTCTTATAATCTAAACCTGAAAATTGCTACTTTTCTGTGGCGTAAAACCGTGAGAACTCTATTTGAGGATAAAATTCCATGCCTCGGCTGGGATCGAACCCACGCCCTCCTGTTTACCAGGCGAGCGTCTTGACCACTACGCCACCGAGGCCTTTATAAAAGTTTAAATTTTTTGTTATAAGTCCAGCCGTGTACGTATATCTAAGACATTTAATTAAGACATTACCAAGCACTTAGGTAATACATATAGGTACATATATTATGTACTTACATTATTACCTATATGTTTTCTATTATTATTTATGGACTTAGGTACCTACCTATCTATTGTATATTATTAACATGTTTCTTAAACATATTTATTATATGTATACAGTGTGACTCAGGGCTGTGTTCTTTCCCCCACTTCTTAAACAGCGTTATTTTAAGTACGTTACATATTTTAACACAAACTTTGCTTGAAGGCCGATGGAAATATGGGATAAGACAAGTAAAAAGGTTGACGAAAGCCTCAATTGACCTTCTGATTGCCTTCAGCCTAGTTAGCTTGGAGGGTAGCGCGTCTGCCTTGTAAGCGCTAGGTCGCGGGTTCGATTCCTGCGGGTCCGAGCTGGGGAATCACTGCTTTAATTTTTCTCTACGGTAACCCCCCTTCAACATTTTTATCCAAAAAACGCCGCTTCTGAGGGATTAAACCAGGATTCTAAAATCTATGGGTTTATAGCTTTAGCTTTGGAAAATCTCACCTCACTCCACTGATCTATGATATAGTTTCATTAAGTTTTGTGTAAACCGCAAGTAGAAGTATCCCTTGATTGAGCTTGTATGACTTTATAATATGCCGAAACTGTTGTCTAATAAGATTGCTCAATATGATGCATATATCCAAGATTCCAGTGGCCGAGTGGTTAAGGCGTCTGACTAGAAATCAGATTCCCTCTGGGAGCGTAGGTTCGAATCCTACCGACTGCGAAATATTTTTGGACGATTTTTGAAGAATCTCTTTTTTGTGTGTTGTGAATTTGAAATTCTGTATCATGAAGGCTAACAAACTAACAACGTTAAAAAGCATCACTTTGTTCAGTGTATGAGCCTTATATATATTTATGTCTTCGTTTCTTGCCCCATATGCCATATACCAGGATAAAATCCGCCCCGGGCGGGAATCGAACCCGCGGCCTAGCGCTTACAAGGCAGACACACTACCAACTAAGCTAACTAGGCTGGCGATTTTTTTTTCCTTTTTTTTTTTTTTTTTTTTTTTTTTGAACCATCCTAAATCATTACCTAATTATTTCCTTTGAAATGTTACCGCTCTTCTGTGATGAAATTTCTGATGTCTCTTGGAACGTTGAATGTACCAGCTCCTAAGTACCTATAACCCAGGGAAAAACTGTGGAAACAAAGGCACACAAAGACGGTGGGTCGGACGGAAGCACACATAAAAATGTATTTGAAAAAGTGAAACCAAATCTAAACCGGCCAAAAATATTTCGCAGTCGGTAGGATTCGAACCTACGCTCCCAGAGGGAATCTGATTTCTAGTCAGACGCCTTAACCACTCGGCCACGACTGCTTGATATCAAGTCAGGCCAAGTTAGCTTTATTTTAAAAGAGAACGCACATCTACCTGAGGTATCAGATGAGAATGTAAAAATAGAAAAAAAAAAACATAAAATATTCACAAAAAGTGTAAAGAGTATCAAATCGAGTGCCTCCAATATTGAACACAAAACACCAAAGATGTAAAGGTGAAAGTGAACGAGGCCACGTACAAAGTGATCACTGACGCACCACTCAACACAGACGCCATTCAAGTTGGAAATGATCTGAGCCATCAAGTAAGTCCCAAAGATGATGGAATGAAAAGAAATTTAGAGGACATTAAAGTGTAAAGAGTATCAAATCGAGTGCCTCCAATATTGAACACAAAACACCAAAGATGTAAAGGTGAAAGTGAACCAGGCCACGTACAAAGTGATCACTGACGCACCACTCAACACAGACGCCATTCAAGTTGGAACTGTTCTGAGCCAAGTAAGTCCCAAAGATAGATGGAATGAAAAGAAATTTAGAGGACATTATAGCGAAAATGAATTATGAGGAAAAGACATTTTCTTAGTTACCTACCTAGTTGTGAAAGAAAAAGAAGTGTGGATGAAAGATAGCAGGAACTTTAATTGTTAAGGTCTTATTGTCCCGAAATTGAAGACAGAAGGAAGACAGGATAGGAAAAAACCAGCCGTTCCGAGAACGAACGAACGTTCAGGATAAAATCGATCCCGCGGCCTAGCACTTACAAGGCAGATTACCCATTTCTAAACACTTGTGAATTTCCTAGGTTTAACATTCAAAATGCTCAGCGGTAAACGCAGTCTCGCAGTATTATCAATTGCAACTTAGATCGGTAATTACTCCACTTGAGTGCATTGATAAGAAATAGCATGATTGGAAAACGCTACTAGCCTACTGCTGGAGTAAAGGGACTTTTCAGTCCTAGGCGAGCAGTATAAATAAGCACTATTATTATTATTATTATTATTATTACATAGGTATATGTATATATGTACTTTGTATTCCTATGTATAGTTATGTAATGTACCTTGCTCCCAGTCTGCCACTTATGCTCTGGGAGGAAGACGTGGGTCAAGTTTTACCTAGGATTGAATTTCACTACTATTGTCTAGATTTCTAGAATACTCTTATAGAAGTCCTCCCTGGGTGCTCCTAGGGAAACAATTCTCCTCCTCATTCTCCTTCTTAATCTTCTCTTTTTCCATATTCCTTTCTCCTCCCTCCACCCTCTTGGGCGTTCCTAAAAACTCTCTTCCTCCTCCTTCTTCTCCTCCTCCTCCTCCTCTTCTTAATTCTATTCCTCCTACTTCTTCTCCTCAACCTCGTTCTTCTTCTTTTACTTTTCCACCTCCTCCTTCTTCTCCTCAATCTCTTCCTTCTTTTCCACTCCACCTCGTTCTCCTCCTCCTCTCTATATTCTCTCCTTCGATATCCGACCCCCCGGTTCCGTAATTTCTCCTCCTCCCAATCCCCTCCTCAACTTCTCCTAATACTTTTTCGTGTCAATAAAGTTGTTATGATTTCGTTACAAAGTTTCTAATCGGGCGCTTTCATCTACATTCGAAACAAACTACAGTCTACAGCTCTATTAGAAATTAGAAACAACAGCAGGTATGACAGGAAAACTGCGGGGAGGCATTCAGTGTGAGGGCCTGGTTGTAAAATAAGAACACCTACAGGAAAAAGAGTGCCTATTATGTTTTATCGTAAAAAAACGTATAATATATATCCGTATTTTATTTTTATTATTACTTAAACATTTGCGTAAGAATGTTTTCGATTTTCATTCATAAATTTCATCAAGGAAGGCAGGTTTTCATTGATGCGTTTTTCAATCATGCGGTTTCTTATCAATGCACTCAAGTGGAGTAATTACCGATCTGAGTTGCAATTGATAATACTGCGAGACTGCGTTTACCTGAGCATTTTGAATGTTAAACCTAGGAAATTCACAAGTGTTTAGGAATGGGTAATCTGCAATCTGCCTTGTAAGTGCTAGGCCGCGGGATCGATTTTATCCTGAACGAATAATGTTCGTTCTCGGAACGGCTGGTTTTTTCCTATCCTGTCTTCCTTCTGTCTTCAATTTCGGGACAATAAGACCTTAGCAATTAAAGTTCCTGCTATCTTTCATCCACACTTCTTTTTCTTTCACAACTAGGTAGGTAACTAGAAAATGTCTTTTCCTCATAATTCATTTTCGCAATAATGTCCTCTAAATTTCTTTTCATTCCATCTATCTTTGGGACTTACTTGGCTCAGATCATTTCCAACTTGAATGGCGTCTGTGTTGAGTGGTGCGTCAGTGATCACTTAGATAAAATCCGCCCCGGGCGGGAATCGAACCCGCGGCCTAGCGCTTACAAGGCAGACGCGCCACCAACCAAGCTAACTAGGCTGGCTTGGACTTCTTTTAGCGTACATCTTTCCTTGGAGATTGGTTTTTCGGAGCTTGTATTTTGTATCATTTCTCATTATGTAATACTCGTATGATGGGGTAAAAAAAAGGTTACCTTTTCTATGCAACCTCCGTGGCCAAGTGGGTATCACTCAGCCTCGTGAGGACAATTGAGTAGCTACTTTAATCGAGTAGCGACCAGTGGCGGCATTACAAGTCTAAGAAACGAGCGATAGGTAATAAATATAATGATTGAGTAAATGAAAGACTTGTAATACTGTGATACCCACAAAGTTGTGAAGAGGTTACTGCTTCACCACAAATAAATGATGATTTGATTTGAGGTTACTTTTTCTAATTAGCAGGTTCCATTATCGGCCTCTTCCCCCTATCCAACGAAAACGGATCAATGATTGGAGTATGATCAAGTTAATATCAGTTTAATTTAGTCTCATTTCCTTTACATGGATGGCGGCCATAAGTCTTGTTAGTTTATTAGCTCCTACACTGGGGTACATTTAGTTTGAGCTTCATCAGTGGCGTATTCATGGAAGATAAGGAAACAATGTCCATCTTCAAGGATTCATTTTAATTAATAAGTTAATTAATTTTATATTTAATTTTAAAACCCCAATTCTAGTTATCATTCTTGTGTTTTAAGGGTTGACCTTAAAGCTTCTTCTTTTTCTTCACCTTTCCCGTGTACAGTCGGGGTCGGCGTTTTTCGTCAGCCTCTCAATCAGCCCTAACTAGGGTGATTGATTTTCAAGATTTACCGAGTAATGACGAACTGATTGGTCGAATAATTACGAAGTGATTACCCGAATAGGGTAAGTGTACTAGTTATTGGCCCAAGTAAAAAACGTGTGCTAGTTATTGGCCTCCCAATGAATTCATCCCCATACCGTCTGTAACGGTTATCAAAAGAAAAGTTGAAGAAAATGTTAGGTAGGTACACCTATCTGTTAATTGCTATCTACATAATATCTTTTTTTAAAAAAAAAGAGGTTTGACAGAGGGAACTGTAACTGCTATGGTCTTATCGTCCCGAAATCGAAGAGAGAAGGAAGACGTTTGACAGGGGGAACTGTAACTGCTATGGTCTTATCGTCCCGAAATCGAAGAGAGAAGGAAGACAGGATAGGAGAAAGCCAGCCGTTCCGAGAACGAACATTATCCCATCAGGATGAAATCCGCCCCGGGCGGAAATCGAACCCGCGGCCTAGCGCTTACAAGGCAGACGCGCTACCAACTAAGCTAACTAGGCTGGCTTAATATCTTTAACTGTGCTAATTTTTTTACAGGGTTTAATAACTGGGCCACTTACCCAAAAAAAATCTTCAAATTCCACCATGAAACTGGTAACATATGAGTTGACTTTAGGAAAGCAATTTAGGTCTTCATCAATCATTGCTTTGTTATAGACTTTCCGGTGCTTTATGAAACCATGGGAAGTAACCAACTTTACTAATGTGATGACTGTGATGGTAGGTGTACCTTGGCGAATACCTGAGAACATATATTCTTTTGAGGAAAAAAAAATGTAAGTAGGTACAATAATTATACAATTCCACCAACCCACCATTAGTTTGATAGAATTACCAAAATAAACCTGCTTTTATGCGTGTGCTAGTTATTGGCCTCCCAATGAGTTAATCCCCATACCGTCTGTACCGGTTATCAAAAGAAAAGTCGAAGAAAATGTTAGGTAGGTATACCTATCTGTTAATTTATTGCTATCTACATAATATCTTTAACTGTGCTAATTTTTTTACAGGGTTTAATAACTGGGCCACTTACCCAAATAAATATCCAAATTCCACCATGAAACTGGTAACATATGAGTTGACTTTAGGAAAGCAATTTAGGTCTTCATCAATCATTGCTTTGTTATATGTAGACTTTCCGGTGCTTTATGAAACCATGGGAAGTAACCAAGTAATGTGATGACTGTTATGGTAAGTGTACCTTGGCGAATACCTGAGAACCTATATTCTTTTGAGGAAAAAAAAAAAGTAAGTAGGTACAATGTACAATTCCACCAATTCCTTGTTTACCAATTGAACGTGTAGTGGTCAACACGTTCAATTGGTAAACAAGAGGGTGCAAAATTCGACCGCAACTGTGGCGAACTTTATCCTGAACAAATTTAATAAGGTGCGTTCTCGGAACGGCTCGTTTTCTCCTATCCTGTTGAACGTGTAGTGGTCAACACGTTCAATTGGTAAACAAGAGGGTGCAAAATTCGACCGCAACTGTGGCGAACTTTATCCTGAACAAAAATAAGGTGCGTTCTCGGAACGGCTCGTTTTCTCCTATCCTGTCCTCCCCCTCCTCCTCTCTTCAATTTCCGAGTGATAAGACTTCATTTGCTATCAAACCTGTAAAAAAAACAGACCCTTTACATCCAGGTCTAACTTCGGGCCTGTCGACGTAAAAGACTTGCCATAAATAATAAGCTTTCAAGTGGTTTAGAGGCTCAATATTGTGCTCCACTAATTTCGGTAGTTTTAGCATCTCCACCAATATAGGTAAGTGATTTTGTCATCTCCAAATAGCACGATGGCGGGCGCGGCGAAGCGCAACGTGACGTTTTTTCGACGCGCAGATATTAATTGAGAAGTACAGGATGGCTCTTGGAATAGGGCCCAAGTACCAACATCTAAAGCTGTGTCCACACATAGTCGGCGCCGTCGATCGATGTCGACTGAAACCGTACACTGCCTCGACAACATAGATTACTTCGTCAATCGACCATCGATCAAGTCGATCGATGGCGTATGTATGGACACAGCTTAAGATATACCTACCTAGATCCTCTTGATTAATTTGTTTAGGTACTTTAGGTCAATCTCAGACCATGTGCCTTTTCAAATGAGCCTGATGGACGTGTAGATATTAAATGAGAAGTACAGGATGGCTCTTGGAATAGGGCCCAAGTACCAACATCTAAAGCTGTGTCCACACACAGTCGGCGCCGTCGATCGATGTCGACTGAAACCGCACACTGCCTCGACAACGTAAATTCACTTCGTCAATCAACCATCGATCAAGTCGATCGATGGCGTATGTATGGACACAGCTTTAGATACCTACCTAGATCCTCTTGATTAATTTGTTTAGGTTTAGGTCGATCTCAGACCATGTGCCTTTTCAAATGAGCCTGATAATCTCGATATTAAACCGAGCACTGTCCGAAGTAATAAAAATGATTTTCAATAAATTCTCAAAATGAAATTCCAGCTAATAATATTTATAAAGACGACGATAATTGGAAGAGGGACAAGATGGTTATCTCCCGGGTAAAAAATTAGATTATTAATATTTTATGCTTTGTAAGAAAATATTAATAATCCTTTATAAAAAGTTGTGCGCGCATCGCTTGCTCTTCTAAAACATTTCAGTCTTGAGGTGTGTTCAGAGTTTCACACATAGCCGACGGGCCGTCGATTGGCCGTCGATCAACGTCGATTCACATCGATCGACGGCCTTCGACTATGTGTGGACACACCTTTAGAGTACTTCAAAATTTAGATAAATCATCTGCCTAGGTAATAAAGTGGTCGAGACGCTCGTCTGATAATCGGGAGGGCGTGGGTTCAATCCCAGCCGAGGTATGGATTTTTTGTGTTGAGAATTGTATTTGCTCACAATAAAGGTAGGTACCTACATGGTATACATGCCTACTGCTAGGATAAAATAGTTTCCAGACTATTTTCGATGGTGTGGACTTTCTTATAAAATTTCCTTTTCTTTTTATTTTGGCAAAATAACTATCTTTTTCCAATAGGAGTTCCAAAAATGGTCATAGCTCTGAACTGTAGGAGGCAATCTAATAGAGACAAGTATACAGGGGGGGCATCATAACTAGAGATACCTACCTAAGCTCCAAGGGTTCGAATTCAAAGCTCTGTTTTTCCAATCCTCCAATTTTACAGGACATAATTTATCGCTCAAAACATAATTACCTATAATAACACTGGTCACTGCTCGTTTGTGCCAGTTCCTTTGGTAGCAATATTCCACGGACGTGACTTCTGCACAAGTACCGAAAATAATAATAATAAGAATTCTGGTAATCATGAAAATGACTGTCAAAAACTAGAGGTTTTTTTTAATTGACTTTGACACGAACTGCCAATCTCAGAAGTCCAGCACTATAAACACTACACATGAGATTTGATAGATGGAACTGCAATGAGGGATAGAGGCAACGGGGGTTATATCGTCCTGAAATCGAAAGGAAGAGGACAGGATGGTAAGGCGATATCCACCTTACCTGTTCTGGAATCCAACCTCTGAACTTAGAGCTACCTGTGCATTTTAAAAGAGAGAGTTTATCAAAGGTCTATTACCTTTAGGACCTTACCTGTTCTGGAATCCAACCTCTGAACTTAGAGCTACCTCTACATTTTAAAAGAGAGAGTTTATCAAAAATAGACCTTTACCTGTATTGCAACAATGTAAGGATTTCCTGCAATCTGATTGGTTCCTTCATTTTGGGTTGATGACTCATTGCTGTCACATTGATCTGGATGAACTACATAGATAGATGATTCTATACCTATAGGTCCCTGAGCAGATGGTTGAAAAACAACACTTCAAAGGATTTCCTGCAATCTGATTGGTTCCTTCATTTTGGGTTGATGACTCATTGCTGTCACATTGATCTGGATGAACTATATCTAGATAGATGATTCTATACCTAGGTACCTGGTCCCTGAGCAGATGGTTGAAAAACAACACTTCAAGAATTTCACAGCACTCTATCTAATACTAATGCTAATGCCATAATGACTCATCCTCCAAACCAACTCACTCTACACCGCGGGTAACCGCCTGAAATTAATCAAAACCGATCCCATTGTTCCGCCTGAAAGTTCCGAAATCATCCGAATAATGACGAACTGATTGGTCGAATAATTACGAAGAGATAAACCCGAATAGGGTAAGTGTACTAGTTATTGGCCCAAGTTTTAATTGCTAAGGTCTTATTGTCCCGAAATTGAAGACAGAAGGAAGACAGGATAGGAAAAAACCAGCCGTTCCGAGAACGAACATTAAAATCGATCCCGCGGCCTAGCACTTACAAGGCAGATTACCCATTCCTAAACACTTGTGAACTTCCTAGGTTTAACATTCAAAATGCTCAGCGGTAAACGTAGTCTCGCAGGATTATCAATTGCAACTCAGATCGGTAGGTAATTACTCCAATTGAGTGCATTGATAAGAAACCGCATGATTGGAAAACGCATCAATGAAAACCTGCCTTCCTAGTGTACTAGTTATTGGCCTCCCAATGAGTTAATCCCCATACCGTCTGTACCGGTTATCAAAAGAAAAGTCGAAGAAAATGTTAGGTACATAGGTATATACCTATGTATCTGTTAATTGCTATCTACATAATATCTTTAACTGTGCTAATTTTTTTACAGGGTTTAGGTAATAACTGGGCCACTTACCCAAAAAAATCTTCAAATTCCACCATGAAACTGGTAACATATGAGTTGACTTTAGGAAAGCAATTTAGGCCTTCATCAATCATTCCTTTGTTATAGACTTTCCGGTGCTTTATGAAACCATGGGAAGTAGGCAACTAGTGTGATGAGTTCCATACCTCGGCTGGGATTGAACCCACGCCCTCCTGTTTACCAGGCGAGCGCCTTGACCACTACACCACCGAGGCAGGTGTGTAACTAACTAATAACTTTGTTTCGCGGGTATAAAGCCCCGGTCATATCGCACCAAAGGGAACACCAAACCCATCCATAACCTTAAAGGTAAGTAAGTAGGAATTAAAGAAAAGCCTGATGTTAGCTTGGAGGGTAACGCGCCTGCCTTCCAAGCGCTAGGTCGCGGGTTCGATTCCCGCCTGGGACGAACTTTATCCTAAACAGATAAGGTTCGTTCTCGGAACGGCTGGCTTTCTCCTATCCCGTTCTTCTTTCTTCGATTTTTGGACGATAAGACCTCCATTGTTACAGTTCACTCCTAACTTTTACCGGTTCCACTTGAGCTTGGCAGTTATCAGTTATGGAGTGACGTTAAATCTCTATTAAAGAAATACAGCATGTCCCAGAAGTCCTGTACCGCTTTATCTTTTGAACGGCTAGGATTTGTTTAATTCTAGGCCTGTATCTTTTTGGTACAGGTACTGCAAGTAAGTACAGGGATTACAGCAACGAGCACATAAAAAAAAATCTGGTGTGAACATCACACGACTTTCCTTATCCTATTGAATTATGCTTATTTGAGTGTTCTTCTACCCTAACTTTTACAATATCTCTAACCGTTTTGTCGCTATAGCTGAAAACCGCCAAAAAACGGTCGAAATCTGTTCGCGCCTGCCTTCCAAGCGCTAGGTCGCGGGTTCGATTCCCGCCTGGGACGAACTTTATCCTAAACAGATAAGGTTCGTTCTCGGAACGGTTGGCTTTCTCCTATCCCGTTCTTCTCTCTTCGATTTTTGGACGATAAGACCTCCATTGTTACAGTTCACTCCTAACTTTAACCGGTTCCACTTAAGCTTGGCAGTTATCAGTTATGGAGTGACGTTAAATCTCTATTAAATTAAAGAAATACAGTATGTCCCAGAAGTACTGTACCGCTTTATCTTTTGAACGGCTAGGATTTGTTTAATCCTAGGCTTGTATCTTTTTGGTACAGGTACTGCAGGTACAAGGATTACAGCAAGGAGCACAAAAAAAGGATTTTTGAGGTTCTGTAAAATATTAATACCTTTTTGGTTCTCCTTTTCAAATTGATCCACAGAACTTGTAATTTTATAATGACTGCTGAAACCCTCCAAGAGATCCTAGGATTGGGAAAGAGCATTTATGGCCCATCTAGTGATCTTATTTGAATTTCTCGAGAAATTGCCATTTTTGTCCGAAATTCTGGGACCGCACCAAACTTTTACCCCTATCAACTCTCAAACACATGTTTGTCTAATTCAATATATGTATCTCTGTCTCATTCTAGCTCACATGGCCAGATCCAGACTAAGAGAGAGACATCAGCAGAATCTGAGACGAAAGCTAGAGTTACTCAAAGCAGAACAAGGCGTGATAAAGACAGAGAGAGATAGTGAGAGTGAGGGAGAGGGAGATAGGGAGGAGGGAGAGAGAGAGGAACAGCCTGGACCATCTTCTGTCTCGCTCGCACCCACGGGGGAAGATGATGAGTCTCAACATTCGACAGTGTAAGTATTTCTGCACTTGCAATTAGAGGGACTTTGGTTCGAATCTTTGTAGTGACATAAAGTCTTTTTTGAATGGGAAATTCCTTAACACTTTAATGCCCGATCTTTCTAGAGAGTTTTCAGTTAATCCAGAGTTTAAGGAATACTGGCCTGTGTAAATCAAATGGGTGACGTCAAAGAAAACCTTTGACACTGTGTTAACTTTCAGTGATAAGATCAGCCTTAAGTGTAGGTTAGCACGAAGGACTTCAGATCTGGAGATTGATGGTTCGATTCCAACTCAAGTCATGAAGCTTTTGAGTTAAAGGAAACGACATTTGACCGAAAATAAAGTTATTCCCAATATTTCAGTAATTTTCTTTGAAATTATTAAGAGCAGGATAAACAATGTATATTCTATTTAAGTACTATTCTCTTCATTTGAACAACCCTATACCTCCCCTTGTCCTTCTCATTTCAGTAGCTCGCAAGACACCAGGCCAGACAGAGAAGATCAAGAAGAGAGAGATGAAGCGACCATTCTTCTCGAGGAAAGCTTTGCCCAGTATGAAAGTGGAGGTTATAGTCCGGAATATTTGCCCATGTCAAGACTCGAACCCGGGACTCTGGTGTATAGCGAGGAGGATGATAACCAGCGACTGGTGTACGCTAGGATGCAAGTGCAGGGGACTGGGTCTAAAGTAGAGGTGAGCACCTATTTTATAGTTATTATTATTATTTTGTCAGCCTAGTTAGCTTGATTTGGGCCTGAACGACCGCCAACGTCAAATGAGGATACGGAACATTAAAGAAAACGTTAACTTGGAAGATAGGTCGCGGGTTCGATTCCTGCCCGGAGCTGATTTTATCCAAAACATATAAAGTTCATTCTCGGAACGGCTGGCTTTCTCCTATACTGTGTTCCTTCCCTTGTCGCTTTCGGGACGATAAAAGTGAGACCCTGTATTTTTTAATTACATATTTCAAGTTTGGAAAATGTGCAAAAATAAAATGAATATCTACCAATAGTGCTCCCCCCCCCCCCCCCAATAGAAAAAAATTTGTACAAACCAAATCTCCACCTGTCAGTTAGATAATGACCAGAGAGAGAGAGAGAGAGAGAGAGAGAGAGGAGGGTGGGAGGGTGGGGGGAAGAGATTAATTGTGGGAAATGGAACAACTGGACTCTACAATATCTACTCCTAGGTATATTTATATTATCTTAGGTAAGGAATATAAGTCCTATTAGTTATGTGAACAGCACATATTTCACTCGTATGTTTTCTCAATTAATATTATCATTAAAAATAGCGGTCCCTTTGCCAAAGAAATAGCAAAGGTTGAATACGAAGGGCATCCATTCGTAAAATTTTTGTAGCCAAAACCAAATGTCAGCCCAAAGCAATCACTGATGCATGGCTGATTGAGAGGCTGACGAAAAACGTCGACCCCGTCTGAACACGGGAAAAGGCGAGGAAGAAGAAGAAGAAGAAGAAGAAGAAGAAGAAGAAGAAGAAGAAGAAGAAGAAGAACCTATGTGCTAATGTGCTATGCTCTCCACTGCACTCTGTTTTTAGCCTGAGATATGAATGAATCTACTTGGATACCGTGTCTCTCAATGAAAAGTAACCCGCTTTTTCTGACGCAGTTTACTTATAAACACAATTTTGTAAATATCTCGTTTCACATTTGAATCCACAGGTAAAGAAGCGTCGTCAAGAGAGAGAAGCGGAGAGGGCAGAGAGAGAGGAAGAGATGGCGTTAACTCAGCGTGGCAAGGAGGCAGCTCAGTTTGAAGAGTGGCAGAGACAGGAAGATCAGTTCCATTTGGAACAGGCTAGGCTGAGGAGTACAATACGTATACAAGAAGGTAAGAGAAAAAAAGGCCTTAACAGTTACACTTTCCTCTATCTAACCACTTGAAGAGTGGCAGAGACAGGAAGATCAGTTCCATTTGGAACAGGCTAGGCTGAGGAGTACAATACGTATACAAGAAGGTAAGAGAAAAAAAAGGCCTTAACAGTTACACTTTCCTCTATCTAACCACTTGAAAAAAAAAAGAATAAAATTGAAATGACTGGCACAAATGTTGTTGTTGTTGTTGTTGTTGTAGCGGCTTTAGCTTTCGCCGAATGGCGATAGCAGAATAAAGAAAAGATGTCTTTTTGTATCTGCTATACACCGGGGTGATGGGTGATGGTCTCTAGCTCTAGCCATGTTAAATTGGCTGGCTCGCCCTGAACCGCAGTCAACCATCGTGAGGACTTGTGCTTGGTCTTTAAAAGCAGAGAAAACTCTTTGAGGAACTGCCAGCTTGCTGGGCTGGTTATGGTTAGCTGTTCTCCTTCCTGTTTATAGTCCCACAGCCAGACGCTAGTCTTCTCTCTGTTCAACGTCCCCTAGCCAGATAATGATTAAGCTTATACTCAAGTTCAGTGGTATTTAAATCCTCTCCTCTTTCCTTGCATTTTCTGTGGTCATGTCCCTATACCTCATCCTTTCTATCTTCAATGTTTTTATCTAAAATCTTTGGTGACATATTCAATAGCTCTCAAAAACCTTTTTTGCTCGGACTACAAGAAAGAAGTTTTCTAAGCAATTAAGCAAAGTGAAATGATTTTCCATTGAAAAAACAAAAATCCAACATTCAACTTTCCATAAAGTCAATAAGATGGGTGACACAGGGGAGGGGGATTCCTGATTGAAAATTAATGTTCAAACTTCAATGATTTTTTCTTCTTTTTTTTAACTTTTGCTCTCCATTTTTGGAATCCTAATCTCTCTTGGGAGATGAAAGTCTACGACGCGGATTTGTCATTTTTCCTCAAGTTTTGCAGAAATTAGGTTAACCTGGTGATTTAAATTTAATCTCACTGAAAAAACGGAGTGAGGTAACGATTTTGCATTTAGTTTATTTGTTTGTTTCGCACTAAATTTTGAAGGCTTCGATGAAATTTTACATACAAGTTGAAGCCTAAACTAAAATTTCTCGCTAGATTTTGGGATCATGGAAGCTATTTCCGAGTCGATTCAACCACTTGGATTAATTTGGAGCCTATTAAGTAGTTATAATCTACTTATTTAGACTTTGAACATTTGTTCATGTTTATTCTGCGTTGTTTTTTTGACTTGCCTTGTTGTTTTTGGTTTCAGAATACATGTGCTGATAATCAGGACTTTGCTATTCTGAGATTCCACGCTGGTCCTCCATATGAAGACATTGCATTCAAGATAGTCAACAGAGAATGGGAGTACTCCTACAAGAGAGGCTTCAGATGTCAGTTCCATAATAATATATTTCAGTTGTGGTTCCATTTCAAGCGATATCGATACAGAAGATAGGGGATACTTGTTATTTTTCACTTTCTATTACATATGTACATATTAGGTATAGAGATATTGAACCAGTACTTACTATGTAATGTTAAATTTTTGGAATAGATCCAAATGTTCGAAATTGGGAAACGAGTTTAAAGATGTGACTTTTTTCTGGGCGATTTTTTTTCTCTATTACATATGTACATATTAGGTATAGAGATATTGAACCAGTACTTACTATGTAATGTTAAATTTTTGGAATAGATCCAAATGTTCAAAATTGGGAAACAAGTTCAAAGATGTGACTTTTTTTTGTGCGATTTTTTTTTTATCGTAGCGATGAAACCTCTGCTACATTGGACTCCACGGGTCTGTGTCGTAACATGCCCGTTCCGTAGTATGTCCCTCGTCAGTGTCAGTTAGGCGAGAAGAGACCCAATACTTTCCATTTTGGTGATGGGTAAACATAAGAACACCAGAAAGTAACCCGTTGAAATCTCAGAATCATAATACAGATGACTGGCACAAATTTTGTTCCCTACTTAGAGCCTGTTCCCACATGCCGTGAGTTTCATACGACTTTTGCCCAATGTCCGTAGGCTATGTAATATGAGTGTTCCCTTCACGTCACGATTTTTTCCGAGCAAGTGGGATCCAGGCTCTTACTGCTCTTAGGCAAGTACAGTAGAACCTCGATTATATCAACTAATTGGGACCTTTGGAGTTGATATAATAGAGAGTTGATATAATCGAGGTCTCTGGGTGTATATTTAGGTAGGCAAGTAAAACAGATGAAATTACTTACAGAAAGTAAAAAGAAGAAAAGTTTTTATGGGACTGAGTGTAATGAACTTTTTTTTATTATAAGTAGGTTACTGAAGAATAAATAAAAATTAAATAATGACTTTTTTTATCCTAATTTTTTGATAGTCCAGGCAAAATTGATTCGCTTTTTGTTGATACTTTTGTGATTGCGACCAGTTCATATAGTTTAATTGACTCCAGTTCATATAGTTAAATTTCACGAACATACATACGCACATATCCAGTTTTGGCAAGTTCATTTGTCAGTTTGATTACCTAGAACTTTAAAACACACATTCTACCCTAGTACTCGGTTTACTTTACCCCAAAAGTTTGATTAAGCTTATGTTGTTGTTGTTGTTGTTGTTGTTGTTGTTGTAGCGGCTTTAGCTTTCGCCGAATGGCGATAGCAGAAAAGAAAAGATGTCTTTTTGTATCTGCTATACACCGGGGTGATAAACGCTGAAATTCTGTTTCGTGTTAATATAGGCCGGGCGGCGCTTCGAACTCTTGACGTTCGCGCGCCTCCCGGCACGCTTGATACACTAGTAACGTCAAATGACGAAAAAGTATATTGTTTTGATTAAAAAGTAGTTATCACAGATCGAACTGAAAATATCCAGCAAGACAGAGAACATAGATGTGGGATACTGGGAAACTTTACTATCACAACTTAAAGCAGTTTGAAGAGTGGCAGAGACAGGAAGATCAGTTCCATTTGGAACAGGCTAGGCTGAGGAGTACAATACGTATACAAGAAGGTAAGATTAAATAAGGAAAGGAATTTTTAAATGGCTCGAAAATTTCGTTCCCCACTTAGAACCCGTTCTTTCATATGAAACCCATGACTTTCATATGATTTTTCGAATGTCCTGTAGGCAATGTAATTTAAATAAGTGTTCCCACTACATAATACACGATTTTTTTTCGAAGGACAAGTGGGATTGGGTTCTTGGGTAAGTAATACACCTTGTTGGAATTTTATGCCTTGACTTGGACTCGAACCATCAACCTCCGGATCCAAAGTTTACCTCGCTCACTCAGGTTGGTAATGTCTACCACTCATACTCGGACCGTCAGACAGCTTGATACCCGGCTTTTTTTTTATGGAGCAGTTGCAATTGGGAAAATGTTATTAATAAAAGGTCGATTCCTACGTAAAAAGTTGTGAAAAATCCAAATCTGAGGTCAAAACTCCGAAAAAGTAACTTTAAAAGGTCGAAAATTGAATTTCTATTTGCTGTTCTAATGAAAAAGTTCAAATAGTTGTGACGTCAGATTTCACGTCAAAATGCGCAGAAACGCTTGCGCACAAACAAACAAAGCGGAAGTCTTGAATTATGACGTCATCACCTACGGAAGCGTATGCCGTGACGTCAAACTTCACGATTTACCGGTATTTTTTTAATCGATTTATCTCGGTATCTAGAAGTCGTAGAAGAAAAAGAAAAATTCAGTTCTTCCTTATTTTTCCTGCTCTATGACTTTGAAACATCACCCAAGTAAGCGCAACTGATCTATTGCGATTTTATAGTGCAGTTCTGATCTTAGAGTGAAAAAGTTTCAATAACAATCTGACCTTTACCCAATCAAAGATCAAAGCATGCCTTTGTTGTTGGTGTGTTAGCAGCGTCCACCATGTCACTGAGTAACATTGTTACTCCGTCGCGTCGTTCGAAAAAAACCCCCGTGAATGTCATTCTCTTTGTTCCATGACGTTTCAAATGTTGAGGAATTCTCCTCCTAGATGGATTAAAAATGGAGTTTGCAATACGACCTGCTGTTTTTAGTGTAAAGTGCCTCAAAGAAAATAATAAATAAAAATACCTTGTTGGCTTTTTCTGTTTGTTAATTTTCCACTTGTTTTTCTCTAAGTCAAGGCGCTCGCCTGGTAAACAGGAGGGCGTGGGTTCAATCCCAGCCGAGGTATGGAATTTTATCCTCAAAATAATTTGAGAATTTGACCACAATAATAGTAGTAGCCTACTGCTGGAGTAAAGGGACTTTTCAGTCTTATGCGAGCAGTATAAATAGCACTATTATTATTATTATTATTACATGACTAACTCCCTCATTTGTTTTCCAGGACGGGCCAAACCTATCGACCTCCTCGCCAAATACATCGGGTCCGAGGCAGAAGTGGATGCTGTGGAGATGCACGAACCATACACATACCTTACCGGTCTGGCTATTAAAGATCTGGAAGACCTACTGGAGGATATCAAAGTATACATGGAACTGGAAAAGGGAGAGAATGAGGCGTATTGGAATGATATCAGTATTATTGTAGAGGATGAACTGCATGGATTGAGGAAACTGGAGAAACAAGGACACAGCGACCTGACTAGACGGGAAGGTAAGGCCACTCACTATCAGGTAGACCTGACACACTAACAGGTACACCTAATCGGGCCCACCTGTCAGGTCTACCTGATAAATGAGGAGCACACACACTATCAGGTAGACCTGATGGTCAGTGGCTGACCTAAGGGGCGTTTGTCGATTCCCCCGAATTTTTCATTTGTTTCTATTTCCGGTGTTCTATTCCCCCGATGAAATATTTGAGTAGCCATGGACTGGATGTTCTATTCCCCCGATCTTGTGTGTACAGGTATAAAATTAGAGTATGTCAATTCCCCCTCATAACAAGATATTAATTACCTATGTAAAACCTTGATTTCGAATAGTAATGTTTTGAAGTTCGGGAAATCGGTATAAAATCGGGGGAATTGAATGCTGTCCGACCTAACACTCGTATTTATGAACAATAATGATCGTTCTTAGATCAGTATCAAGTCAAAATTGACCAATCAAATGCCTTAAGACTATGCTTAGCACGAACTTAAGAGCCAGCATTTTGTTCATAAATATGGGTGTAAGATTACATCGGTCAGTCTAGTTAGTTTTGAAGGATAGCACGTCTGCCTTTAGAGGTAGTGGGTTCGATTCCCACCCGGGGCGAAAGTTATCTCAACTAATAAGGCTCGGTCTCGAAACGGCTGGCTTTCTTCTACCCTAGCCTCCTTTTTTCTTCGATTCAGGGACGATAGCTGAGTAGGTAGTTGAAGAGTACTGATTGTCAACTCGGAAGTGCAGGGTTCGAATCGCTGCAAGAGCAAAAAAAAAAAAAAAAATACCTTTCCCGTTTCTGGATAGGGGTGGATCACGATGGATGTGAAAGAATGTGCCCTAAAGTTATTCAAAATAAATTTCCAGGGAGGTACAATCTGGTTTTCTTCTCTTGGGGGAAAAGAATGTCGAAAGAATTGACTCTGTCAGAAGCATCTGACTAATCTATTTATCTTGTGTCGCCAGGTATTCACGAGTCTGTAGCACAAGATGTGGCCTCTGTATTCAAAGGTAAAACTACAGCACAATTAGAAGCTCTACAGACACAGATCGAACTGAAAATATCCAGCAAGACAGAGAACATAGATGTGGGATACTGGGAAACTTTACTATCACAACTTAAAGGTAATTTCGTGTTCCTGGTAAAAAGACCTTTAATTTGATATATAGGTCGACCAGGTTTGGATAACTCCTTCTATGGAGACAGACCGACCGACCGACAGACAGACAGAAGACACCGAAGCGAATACAATAGTCCGTCCACTATACCTTTTATTATTAGTAATAATAAAGGAAGGACGGACTAAAAAGGAATTTATAGAAGTCGTTGAAGAACTAACAATTTTATAAGTTGGAGCCGCTCTCCAACTAAATACATCGCGTTTCTGGTGATCCTCGCTCGTGTCAGTACTTGGTTTAAAAAATGTCTCCATCCAAAGGGGCAATCGCTCGAGCATCATAGGCACATTGCCCTCTGGAAAGATGTTGACGATTTTTTTTTAAGATTTTATATGTTAAAAACTTCGTAAAATGCAATTGCTTGAAAATTTTAAACACCCAATCATGTAATGTTTGTCTTTGTCTCCTCACGTCATTAGTCATTACTTGTGCAGTCTATTCCTCAATCTTCAAAGGACTCCTCGTTTCTCATACAAGTAACTTCTCTAATTGTCCTCACGAGGCTGACTGCACTCCGCAATTCAACACCAAAACCGAATTAAAAAAAAATAATAATAATAAAAAAAAAAATACCCCGCCAGGAATTGAACCCGGGACTTTGTAACGGACTAACGTAATGACAACCATTGTCCTGCTTATCTCTTATCTTGCCACGTTCCGACCTCCTCATTAGGAAAATATTGACACTAAAACTCGAACCATTAATAAAATTGATAAGTATGTTTAGAACCTGTCAATATTTACAGTAGATGTCAATATTATTTTGAATAGGATTATTATTAAACCCTACCTGCTATTATGGGCTCTTATAAAATTTGCATTGAAAAAAAAAAGAAATAATTAAAAATAAATAAATATCTAATTAAATTCTGTGGGCCCCGATCAGGTCTATGAAATAACTATAGATCACCTTCTACTGAGGTCTGCAGTTCACTGATCAATGCCCAATCAAACTCTTTTTTTTTCAAGAGTTTGATAGAGGGAACTGTAACTGCCAAGGTCTTATCGACTCGAAGTCTTATCCGTTCAGGGAAAAATCCGCCCCGGACGGGAATCGAACCCGCGACCTAGCGCTCTCCAAGCTAACTAGGCCTGGAACGCATTTTGTGCTACCTGACTTGAGAATTTTATGGTGTCAAATGGACAAACAAGATTTGATTCATTTGCTACGTTCAGAAATCGTATACCAGTGGTCTTTACCACGATACCAGGAATAATTCTGCATTTTCCTCTCCTCATTTTCCACTCCGCACTCAGGAAAAACGTCATATCTACGTTATTGTTTCACGTGGAATTGAACTGAGCTGCGGAGACTATCTTTCTCTTAAAATAGTCTAAATACTTCTTTAGTCAGCTCCCATGGTGTAGTGGTCACTGCACTCGCCTTGCACGCGGGAGATCCGGGTTCGATTCCCGGCGGGGTCAAGAAATTTGTATCATGCAAATGATTGATCCCGTGACTGGCTGTTGCGGGGCCCACTCAGCCTCGTGAGGAAAATGAGTAGCTATGACATGTAAATGCGCATAGCGACCGGTGCCAGCATGGTAGGTAAACATTGGTTGTTAGGATTATTGAGATACTTATTGGGAAAAATCCTACAATGCTGCAGTGAGCACCAAAGTTGTGACATAATAACACAAAGAAATTGCATTTACATTTACATTTTATTACAAATAGTCTAAATTTATCCTAGGAGGTATTTAATTTGTACATTAATCTTCAAAAAATTAAGAATTGAAATCTAAAATAACATCCTGTTCTATTTTGTTTCCCAGAACGTGATCACAGCTGAAGAGAAGGCACTACAACGTGAAGCAAGGAAAGGTATGGGCGGTGATGAGGCTGAGTTCAGTGTGGAGAGTTTACTTGATCCGCAAGTATACCTGTGGTCCGATAAATATCGCCCTAGGAAACCGCGATACTTTAACAGGTGAGTCATTGTAATCAAGAAGACAAAATACAGTTGAAATAAATAAAATAATAATAAAGTATTCCTTAAGCCTTAAGGGGCTGTTCCATCTTAACTCCGTACACAAAACGCCCACCCTTAGCTTAGCTGTAGGGGCATACAGCCCTAAAAGAAGGGTTAAGCTTATACTAATCTTGGGATTGGGAAAATACAGCAGCACACCTATCCGGATACCAACCACCCTTAACGTTGCTTAACTTCAGTGATCCACCGAGAACTTGTGTATTCAAGTACTATCGCCGATGGTTATATTTACCTCCTCAAAATCTAGAATTGTCTGTTTACTGACTCCATTTCGGGCAATTAATTACTGTCTCATTAGTAAAATCTCTGGTTAAGTCCTAATTAAGTCTTTGGTGAATTTTGGTGATTTTTCAACCCCTCAATCAATCTAGTAATATTTTCCATTGTTTTACAGAGTTCACACTGGTTTCGAGTGGAACAAATACAATCAAACTCATTACGATATGGACAATCCTCCTCCCAGTAAAATCTCTGGTTAAGTCCTAATTAAGTCTTTGGTGAATTTTGGTGATTTTTCAACCCCTCAATCAATCTAGTAATATTTTCCATATTTCCATTGTTTTACAGAGTTCACACTGGTTTCGAGTGGAACAAATACAATCAAACCCATTACGATATGGACAATCCTCCTCCCAAGATAGTACAAGGCTACAAGTTTAACATATTCTATCCTGACTTGATTGATAAGAACTCTACACCTCAATACTTCCTGGTAAGAGATTGAAGAAAGGTTTTATTTTGTAGCATTGTTCTTTAAAAGGAGCTTTTCCATCCAACTATTTAATTTCTAGAAGACTGAGCGGCAATGCTAATCTTTTGTAGACCAACCTCAGTGGTGTAGTGGGCTTTGAATCTGGAGGTTGGTGGTTCGAGTCCAAGTTAAGTCATGAAATTTTAGCATGGTGCACTAAGCGAGGAACAATATTTGTGACAAGCTGTTAACACAAGTAAAATTCCTTTCCAAATACTCGTATGTCAATGCCTCCTGAAAATATTGAGACCCTTTTGAGCGTACTATATTAAAAAAAAAGAAAATTTTTTTTCGCTATTTTCAAGATTTTTGAGGCTGTTAACACAAGTAAAATTCCTTTCCAAATACTCGTATGTCAATGCCTCCTGAAAATATTGAGACCCTTTTGAGCGTACTATATTATACAATAGTAACGTCAAATGACGAAAAAGTATATTGTTTTGATTAAAAAATAGTTTTAAATCTACTTATTTAGACTTTGAACATTTGTTCATGTTTATTCTGCGTTGTTTTTTTGACTTGCCTTGTTGTTTTTGGTTTCAGAATACATGTGCTGATAATCAGGACTTTGCTATTCTGAGATTCCACGCTGGTCCTCCATATGAAGACATTGCATTCAAGATAGTCAACAGAGAATGGGAGTACTCCTACAAGAGAGGCTTCAGATGTCAGTTCCATAATAATATATTTCAGTTGTGGTTCCATTTCAAGCGATATCGATACAGAAGATAGGGGATACTTGTTATTTTTCACTTTCTATTACATATGTACATATTAGGTATAGAGATATTGAACCAGTACTTACTATGTAATGTTAAATTTTTGGAATAGATCCAAATGTTCAAAATTGGGAAACAAGTTCAAAGATGTGACTTTTTTTTGTGCGATTTTTTTTTTATCGTAGCGATGAAACCTCTGCTACATTGGACTCCACGGGTCTGTGTCGTAACATGCCCGTTCCGTAGTATGTCCCTCGTCAGTTAGGCGAGAAGAGACCCTTTCCATTTTGGTGATGGGTAAACATAAGAACACCAGAAAGTAACCCGTTGAAATCTCAGAATCATAATACAAAATAGTTGCTGTTTGCTGTGACTCAAAATATTAGGAATTAATATGAGGTGTACGGTTTGTAAATGTACCTTTACAAATTCAGTTTCTTCTCTTATTTTCTTCATGGTACATAGATAAGAGCCAGCATTGTATAATAAATGTACAGGACTGTAAAATTCTTACAGCATAGGTACTTAACGTATGTACTGTACGCTAAAGTTAAAAGATCCCTATGAATATTATAAAAAATAAATGGTAAACTTCATACTTACACAAAAGTCTCATGCGAAAGCTGTCTTTTCATTTTGTTTATCAAACTTATGTGTGTGTTTGTTTGTTTGTTTGATTTTTTTTTCTTCATAAAGTTCTTATGTAAGAAATAATACAAAGTCTGAAGTAAGAAGATTTTTTCTTTCTTTTTTGAAAATAATGAAAAGTTTTCATATTTGTCACTTTTTTAAAGAGGGAGAGAGAGAAAGAGAGGTAAACAACAAATGTATTTTTTCTCTTTGTTGCATTAATAACATAAAAAATAGGAGAGAGAGAGAGAGAGAGAGATAGATGGAAAATAAAATATGGGGAAATGTTTTTTTTTTTTCACATTTTCCGATTTTTTTAAAGAAAAAAATAAAATAGTAATAATAAAACTCGCCTTTTGAAAAGATTATCAGAAGTTCAAAAATTGTGAAATCCCTCCCCCCCCCGGAGTCCTCTCCCCCCCCCCAAGTTTAAAACTTTAGCAATTAACCTCTAGGATTGAAATGGTGTAGTGTTGTATTTCTGGAACTGTTTTTTTTTTTGTTTTTGTTTTTTTTTTTTTT
>NW_007377974.1:10663-12283 GCF_000475195.1 Diaphorina citri | reverse complement strand
TGGGGGGGGGTTTTTTTTTCAGGGGGGATATGGACCTTATTCTTGATGCCCCCAGGGGGAAAAAAATTGGGGGTAAAAAAAAAAAAAAAAAAAAAAACAGTGCTGAAGGTAGTCTTAATCGATAGTGCAAAACAAAAAATTAATAACCAGCCTAGTTAGCTTTTGGTTGGTCGCGCGTAGGGGTTGCAATGCGGGATCCCGCAATCCCGCGGGATCCCGCACCTTTTTCCAATCCCGCAGTTTTTAGCTGCTGGATTTGCGGGATTTTTCGCAATTAATGGATCCATGAATTAAGATAAAAATACCACAAAGAAAAGGTTTAAAATAGGTCGAATAACCCTTTTTTTATGAACTCTACAGGCACCTTGATTTTTCTGTCCAGGTAGTCTGGTTTCAAGTAGTGTTTCTTTTGTTTCTTTTGTTCTCCTGATTTGAAAGGATGATATTGGTCTTGCAAATCTTGTATTTCTATTATCTTAAGCGAGACCAGATATGAGAATGAGTCATTCGTTCAAGAGCTGCTTTGCAGAAGTTGCAGCCTGTAGTAGTCCCAGTCCGTGCCCTTACCCCTCGTTGTAGTAGGGTAGGGTAGGGTGTCGCGAATTCTCGCGAGTTCGTGATATTTTTTTCGGCCAGTTTCAGGACACATTTCAAATTTTTCAATTCAGATTTTCACAGATTTTTCTCTCGGGCATTCTTAATTCATCGGAACATTTTATTATTTTGGACATTTTGGTGTGTATCTCTTACAGTTATTAAAACCTACTTATATTATTACTATTTTTTGCAATACTACTACGGATTTTTTATTTCATTTCGCCTTTTTACGCCTAACTGTGGGGGAATTCTGTTCGCTCTTTTCAAATACGCTTCCACTCTGTCATCCACTTCATTTACTGGATCTGATGGACTGGATCTCAATGAGACGGCTGGCAACCGGTTAACTTGAAAGCGGAAGTCAAGAAGCTACAAGTGAACTGTTGCGTAGGCAGAGGAAGTGGAGGTCAAGGGAGCCAGGAGTTTGTAAGCGTAGTTTGAGGAAGTAGACATCTGTTTAGAGAAAACAGAGTTTAGTTTGACAGACGGAAGGCCGGACGGCGGAGAGGAGGCGAACCGGCGTAGAGGAGGCGAACGGCGAGAGGAGGCGACGGCGGAGAGGAGGAGAACGGCGGAAAGAGGAGAACGGCGGAACGGCAAGTTAAGAGTTAAAGGAGGGCGGCGGCGAACAAAAGTTAGAACGAAGTTTAAGATGTTACTGAAGTTTTCGACGGCATGTGTAGAGAAGTAGGAGGCCGTCCTAAACAAGAGGGAGAAAGACGTGCAGACCCTGCTATAAAAGGTCTACAGGCGCCCTAGGTCGCGCCCTAGGGCGTGAATACGTTAACTTCCCCGTTGTATCCATAAATAGTGGATTTGGGGGCGGTTTCAACTGAGTTTGAGAAAGAAACGCTAAAAGAAAGATAAACTTCATTAACGATTGGAAAGTTAGTGTTTTGACATGTTATCCAGTTGTTTTAAATTAAGCAAAAGTAGGCACTGGTAGCAGTATTGGTGCGGCAATAGTTAGCTGACGACTTATTTCTATTGGTGAGAAATGGTGTTATCAGAACAAATTTAAGC
>NW_007377974.1:0-6895 GCF_000475195.1 Diaphorina citri | reverse complement strand
CGGCGGGCCGACTGTCTGACAGACCTAAATTTGTCCAACCCAGGGCTGTCAGACCGCCAGTAGCATTACTAGGGGTTGCAATGCGGGATCCCGCAATCCCGCGGGATCCCGCACCTTTTTCCAATCTCGCAATCCCGCAGTTTTTAGCTGCTGGATTTGCTGGATTTGCGGGATTTGCGGGATTTTTCGGAATTAATGGATCCATGAATTAAGATAAAAATACCACAAAGAAAAGGTTTAAAATAGGTCGAATAACCCTTTTTTTATGAACTCTACAGGCACCTTGATTTTTCTGTCTACAGGTAGTCTGGTTTCAAGTAGTGTTTCTTTTGTTCTCCTGATTTGAAAGGATGATATTGGTCTTGCAAATCTTGTATTTCTATCCATTCCTCCTACATCCGTTGAAGTAGAAAGAGCTTTTTCAGCCGCTGGTTTAATATGTTCTCACTTGAGGACCAGATTGTCAGACCAAAGTTTGTCAAGTTTATGTTTTTTGAGATCTCACTTTCAGATGAACAAATGCAGACCATCAACTGACCATGGACCATGCCTACATATTGACTAAGATTTAATTCATTTGACAATTTTTACCTACTTTCAATTTTCAATTCTGTTCTGTTTGTTCTGTTTACTTGAATTCATGTTCTGTTTGTTTAATTTTTTGTTTTGTTTTTATCCACAAGTTTCTATTTTCACGGTATAAACGCTGTAATTTTTATTTTCTTTAAAAACGAATTTAAATAAGACAATTGTGGTAAAGATCGTTATCTTTATTCAGCAGTGGATTGATAACAGCTGGTTATGATGATGGTGACGATGAAAACGAATTAAATTTTGTTTACCTATTGTACAGTTTTGTGATTAAAAGGTTAGCAATTACTTCAAATAGAAAGAAAATCGCAAAGAAAGAGTTTCAGTCACCTTTGGCGGGGGTTTAGGTGATAAATACCTATGTTGCCCCTTCAATTGCATAAGTGCGGGATCCCGCGCTGGATCCCGCGGGATTGGCCAAATCCCGCGCGGGATCCCGCGGGATTGGAAACGTGCGGGATTTGCGACCCCTACACACAACACACAGTATATTTGGGTATTTTGTATTCGTTTAACAACACGTGGTAATGTTAGAACTGCGTTAGTGAGAAGACAGTAGACAGCTAATGTGTTGATGTTGAGTGATGAATTATTCCTGAGTTTTAATCTTTTTCCTTTCTAAGTTTCTACTCCAGTCTGCTGGTTTCAAGAATGAGATGTCTATTGTAACATAACAACAATGGTAAAGACAGACGGACAGAGAGAGGATGAAAGAGAGAGAAACAGGGAGGGGGAGTACTGGAAAAAAAACAATAGCACAGAAAAAGAAGACAGAGAAAAAAGCGAGGGAGAGAAAAACAGGGAGAGAGATTTTTAGTCCGTCCTTCCTTTAATAAAAGGTATAGGGACGGACTATTGTATTCGCTTCGGTGTCTGTCTGTGTGTCTGTTCCCTGTTCCCATAGAAGAACTTATCCAAACCTGGTCGACCTAGGTATATATCAAATTAAAGGTCTTTTTATCAGGAACACGAAAGTGGTGGTGCAAATTTTGTCCAGAAAAACCAAAAAGCCAAAAAAAAATGGTTTTTGGGGGATTTTTTTCACACAAATGAGCTCTGATCTTGAAATTTGTCGCGACGACCAATGAACTCAAAGCGATAAAGTTTTAAATAACACTTCAGTCCATAATTTAAGACCGGTTTTAGCGTCACCTATGTTAAGCTACGCTGAGGAAGGCCAATAAATGGATGGGTGACTTAAAGGAATAAAGGGAGAACGGGCTCTAGTCTTGATTTTAAATCATTACATGAAAGTAAAATCAAATCAATAATAATAATAATAATAAACTGAATATTAAACAAATTAGGTAGGTACATAGGTAGGTACTGATTTTCTCTAATCACGATCAAATAAACTACGGGCTAAAAAATTCCTGGAGGGACGGGCCCAGCTTGTTTATTACTATCGTAATAATAAAGGAAGGACGGGCTAAAAACAGATTGAGAAAAAAGATAGTGAAGGAAGGAAAGAAAAAAAGTAAAAAAATGAGAAAGAGGAAAAAACGTGCAAAAGGTATTACAAATTAGGTACCTTTTACCTACGGCAGTTTTATTATTATTATTAAAATTATTTATTTATTTTCATTTCATATTTTTAAGACGTAGGTATACGTTGTAGAGTAGGTAAGAAAGAAAAATAATTTAACAGCAGTGTTTATTATTGTTTTGTTTTCATTTATTAATTTGATTTATTTCTCCGCCGTACTTCGCGTCTGATTTGGACAATATTACCTGCAAGAATGTCCGTCATTGTATAATACCTGTCTTGATGAAAAAAAAAAAAATCATGGGTAGGAAATTGAAATTGAATTCGTAGAATTGACAGGGGGGTAAAAGTCCTGCATTTCCCGTTCAAGTCAAGTTCTCGGGACGTAAAAAGTCCTCATGTTTCACTTTAACTCACAACTGGCTTTCTCCAGTAGTCTTTGTTCTCTCTTCTTTTTCGGGACGGTAAGACCTTAGCAATTACAGCTACCCCTGTCAAACCTCTAAAAGTAAAAAAAAGAAAGTAAAAATCACTGAAACACGTTATTTGCCAAACCTATGATGAATGTTGCACATTGCATAAGTCACTAAATTTCAGGCGACCATACAAAACTAATCTCATTCAGAGAGAGAGAAACTCAGCCCATCCAATCGCAGGAGTGATAGGACTTCGAATCACTGAAATGCAGCGTTGAGCGTGGTTGGTAAGTTGGTATCCCGATGGGTGACCATCTGTGCCATATCGTAGGGTTTACCGGGTCCCACTCTGGGTGAGGGTAAGGACCTCGATGTGATTAATAAGCTTCAGGTTTACCAGATTTGATTATCAATACCTATCAATCTGATAAATTGATTTTGAACTTTAGATTTAAATCCAACCAATCAGAAATCTTATAGAAATTAGGTAGGTACCATAGTACCAACCTGTTAGGTGTGAGAATTTGGCTGGGGCTCTACCGTTTACCTTATGTAAGTGCACCTCCCTATAATAGGTAGGTACCTGTTCAGAGTGTTCAGTATACACCTCTAAATGAAGTGGTAGTTTTGGCATCTCCACTAATATGAAATATGTATAGGTAGGTATTATAATAATATTGAAATAGAGGAGAAATAGGCCATTATAAGCCTGATCATGGAGTTTACATGAGTACGAGTAGTAGGTAGTGTAGGTACATAAATGAAGTATTGTTCTCATTACTACAATAATACACGTAGAGAATATACATAGATAATAATAATAAATTACCTATAGGTCTATAGGTATAATGGGCTGGTAAATAGCTAGATACCTACTACCTACAAGCTTGCTCATCTTATATTATAAGAACAAGATCCATTCACTCATTCACATTTCACACACTGATCGCTCTATCTCGAGAACCACAACACCTAGAAAGCTGAAATTTGGTAGGAATATTCCTTTTATGGTCTAGGTGTGCAATAAGAAAGGATTTTGCGAAAATCTAAACCGATCCTGAGATATGATCAATTTTTGATCGCTAAAATCACCATAAGAAATACACAGAGTGCAGAGACTGCGGGAGAGAAAACTTTTCCTCGCTCGCCTAATATTTGAGTTTCGTTTATGTTTTTAGTTTGATAACTACAAGTTCGGCCATGCCTTTTCCACAAGTTTGGGCATGCCTCGGGATGAACTAGCGGGATTCCGGAGCGAAGCGACGGAATTCAGCTAGTTTAACATAAAAACGTGCTCCTCTCAATATCGTGGAATAACTGGGATAGCTGATCAACAACATTTCCTGTAGTGTTTGCATGTTGATCCACACTGAAAATTAGGTGAAATGTTGATCAAAGTAGTTAGCGGTGTGAACTCAGCTTTACTTTACGCTTAATCGTCCAAGGGTGAAACCGGCCATTAGAATCCACAACCGGCCATTAGAATCCACTCTTGCCAAATCTGAACCAACAGCTCCTCCCTCGGCCTTATCATGTGTTCTCAGTGTACACTTGGCAACAACGCTTTAACTTTCATTAAACTAGGTCTTTGACCTCCTGTATTTGTTAATCACTTTACAGTCTTAACATGACTACTGGTTCATTTTATGTACAGTCTAATATGACTGAATAGTAGTTTATTTAATTTTTGAACGGATGAATTTAAAAACCTGAAATTTTGTATACGAGCCTATATTTACCTCTCGTTTTTTGTAGGCTATGTACAAGTTCAAAGTCTTTTTCAGGGTGGGCCAACTTTTGAGAAGTCGAATTTAGGGCCAATTACTTTGTGATAAGATGACACGGGCTACTAAACCGTCATTCCGTGCGTCCTGCTTTAAAGGCAGGGCAGAACACTTTCTTTAAGCATGTCCCCCATACATTCAATACCTACCATTTCGAATCCCCCCCATAAGGGATATATCTCAAGTGAACACCCTGTATAGCTACGTAACATTAGCATTGTATCGACAGTGTTGAGTACATGGTGAGATGTCGGACTTTAACAAGCAGCAGTAAATGTAGGTAGTAGGTACTGAACACGCGTGCACCCTATTATAGCTACGGTGCTCCTCATAAGGGACAAATCTTTAGTGGACACCCTGTATATAGCTACGTAACATCAGCATTGTATCGACAGTGTTGAGTACATGGTGAGATGTCGGACTTTAACAAGCAGCAGTAAATGTAGGTAGTAGGTACTGAACACGCGTGCACCCTATTATAGCTACGGTGCTCCTCATAAGGGACAAATCTTTAGTGGACACCCTGTATATAGCTACGTAACATCAGCATTATATCGACAGTGTTGAGTACATGGTGAGATGTCAGAATTTAACTAGCAGTAGTAAAAGTAGGTAGTAGGTACTCAACACGCGTACACCCTATTATAGCTACGGTGCTCCTCATAAGGGACAAATCTCAAGTGAACACCCTGTTTATAGCTACGTAACATCAGCATTATATCGACAGTGTTAGGTACATGGTGAGATGATTGTAATGCCCGCCGCTCACGCTAGGTCTATCAGACCATCAGAATGTGAGTGGCGGAGCCCCAGATCTATCAGACGGTCTGACAGATCATGGTTTGTCAGCTCATCCCGTACGTATTTGCTCTCTTATCAGGACTGAACACTGTCCTTTTGGTACTTTCCATCCATTCAATATTTCGAAACTCCCTCTAAGGGACAAATCTCAAGTAGACACCCTGTATAGCTACGTAACATCGGTATTATATCGACAGTGTTGAGTACTTGGTGAGATGTCAGACTTTAACAAGCAGTAGTAAAAGTAGGTAGTAGGTACTCAACACGCGTACACCCTATTACAGCTACGGTGCTCCTCATAAGGGACAAATCTTTAGTGGACACCCTGTATATAGCTACGTAACATCAGCATTGTATCGACAGTGTTAAGTACATGGTGAGATATCAGACCTTAGCAAGCAGTAGTAAAAGTAGGTAGTAGGTACTCAACACGCGTACACCCTATTATAGCTACGGTGCTCCTCATAAGGGACAAATCTCAAGTGAACACCCTGTATATAGCTACTGTTCTAGTAGCAGACACCAGTACATTCCACTCCGAAATTTATACGAATTCTTCTCGTACCTATACCTACGGATATTGTGACATACTCTTGCACTATAGGTATAGGTATACTACCAAGGTATAAATACTAGAAGTACCTACTAAACAGTACTGGTAACAGTAGTAGGCATGAAGTATGAATTATAAACAGGGCAAACTTGGTTTGGTAAGAAGTTCTTCCTAGGGAGCCATCAGTAGCTCCTGGATTTGGTTATTCTCAAGGCTGATATCTTCAAGCCTTGGAGAGATCATAATATGACAACAAAAATTCTTTGACTGTAGGGGCACCTACTTTATGCTATAAGTATAAGGCTAATGGAGGTTAAATACACCTTGCCAACTTGCCATTTTACTGAAATTCAAACCCGCAACCTCCTGATTGAGCTACCGCGCCGCCGCGCCCCACGGGTTGTTTTAGTGAGGTTGACGGGTTGTTTTAGTGAGGTTGATTGTACATGGTACTTATTGAAATAATTTAAAATTATTTCAATTTTAATTGTCTTAGCGTGAATTCTCGTCACAGATATCGTTTTTCTGACTTGGCTTGGACTCCCCTGAAATTAGTTTACCTATCTACTTGACGAGTATGTTGCACTGAGTCCACAGCCGCCCTCCTGACCCTGGATCAGAATGACTTTGAGCCACCACCACCACACACAGCTGCATTATTGTACTCGTCATTATCAAAGAATACTACTGCACTTTATCAATACATATTTGCTTATCAGGGGCGGACACGCCCTCCTGACCCTGGATCAGAATGACTTTGAGCCACCACCACCACACACAGCTGCATTATTGTACTCGTCATTATCAAAGAATACTGCACTTTATCAATACATATTTGCTTATCAGGGGCGGACGCCACTGTGTCGATGCAATTGTTTATCAGGGGCGAAAAATATTTTCTCTACTCTCCATTGACTAAGCTCATGATGTTCGCAGATACATTTGTGTATCAGGAGTAGACACGAAATTTTCGTAGGCCGGATTCCTCTAAACTGTAACTGCTAAGATCTTATCGTCCTACTCATCCCGAAATCAAAGAGAGAAGGAAGACAGGATGGGAAAAAGCCAGCCTTTCTGAGAACGAACCTTGTCTGTTGAGGATAATATCCGCCCCGGGTGGGAATCGAACACAAGTTAGACGCGCTGCCCTCCAACCTGACGAGGCCGGCAACAATGTTTTTTTTTCCAAGAGGTTTGACAGAGGGAACTGTATCTGCTATGGTCTTATCGTCCCGAAATCGAAGAGAGAAGGAAGACAGGATAG
>NW_007377973.1:175756-178187 GCF_000475195.1 Diaphorina citri | reverse complement strand
CAGTACTGAAAATGAAGTGAATTGGAAAGTAATAAAACCACAAGATTTTGAAAGTAAAAATAGCATGATTTGATATATCAGATATCACACACGTACCTACCTTTGAAAAATATGTAGGATTCGCGGATTTCGCGAACACCGCGTAATCGCAAACAGCGAAATATTCAATATTGGACCAAATTAAAATAATAATGAAAACATAAGATTTGAGAGCAAAAACACTCTGATTTGATAGGACTGATTTGACTTTTGAGGTCCTATACATTTTTGTGGTTCAAACTATAAGGAATTTCTATATTTCCTATGAAATCGGGGGAATTTTAGTAGGTCGGTACGAGTATACATTTTTGTGGTTCAAAGTATGAAGAATTTAAGAGCAACCAGTCGGTGAGTTGTGAAAGGTTACCTAGTTGCGGACCGTACGTTATGCGATGGTTGGGGAATTGGTGAGTTGTGAAAGGTTACCTAGTTACGGACAGTACGTATTTAGGTAATCGCCTTATTTGTAATTCGTTCCCTTCTTTGTAAACACATCGGCTTGTGTCCCTGTTTTTCAACAGTTTTTGGGTTGCTATAAGTATTTTCCCCCAACATAAGTTCAGTATTGTACTCTCTCTCATAATACCTAATAGCTCTGGGGAAAACCCTCTATCAACTAGATTACTAGACTATCCTATTAGTGGATATCTGACTCCCCCCCCCCTTTCCAACAGAATCAGCCCCCCTCTTCCTCCTCATCTGATAATAATGCAGCAGCTCAGGCCGTGAACAATGCAATCAGCAATATGCAACAACTGCTAGCTCAACAACAACATATGAGTAAACTAGAACTACAACTCAGCCAAGGTATGTGATACAACTGTGCTAAGATAATTGATTAAGCGTACAACCATAGATTTTGACGGACTTAATACCCTTAGTAGTTATATTATACAGTATTGTTAACCCCCTGATATCTTTTGAACGGATAGAAATATTTGAATTTTCTAAAGATGGTTCTATTTACTTTTGGGCTCGTCCATCCCTTCAAAAGTTATGAGGGAGTTGCCACCATACTGTATACAAGGGTTTTTACTCTTTACAGATTGAATTTCGCCTAGAAGGATTTGGAATACCAATGTTACCTGGAGTCTACAATGTGTGTTTATTATTATTTTAGGAATGCAATCTTCTAGTGGCATGAGCAAGTTAGAACAGCAATTAACTCAGCAGCAACATGAGAGGTTGGAACAGCAGCAGAGACTAGAAGACCATTTGTCCGGAACTTGTTCATCTCAACAGCAACAACAGCAGAATAGTAATGCCAGCACAGGAGCGTTGCAATTGTCAGACGAAGACTTTCATGAACATCTCAGTGGCCAAGAGATAGCAAATTCTGCACAAGAAATATCCTGACAAGCAAGATAAAAAAACAAGACTGACTCTAAATGTACTTAACCTTGGCTTCATAACAACCAGAGCTTTTTAATTATAATATTAAATTGTAGCTACACACATAGTCGACCTACCAGTTCCCCATTAAGATTTTTAAGATGGTTCCTCTGAGGCCGACCCTTGCTCCACCCGAATTTTGAATTGTGGAGACTACTTACTACAAACATTGAGGAAAAATTTAATTTAATTTTCTCAGTAATTGAATTTTTATTTCTAGGAAACACACGCGAAGTCACATATCCAAACGACTACGTGAAGAAATGCAACAACAACAAGTAGCCAACAAGATAGCTGTATCAGGTGGTGCAGTACAATCCATGCTTGATACGAATGCTATGGGAATGGGAGGAACTCAGGTATGAAACTTGTTACATTATAACAAGACAGCTGTATCAGGTGGTGCAGTACAATCCATACTTGATACGAATGTTTCTCTCTCCTCGAGCTTTTCAAGCTGAATCTTCAGGCTCACTATTTGTCAAGGATCTAGGTTTTCCTTGTCCTTGGGATCTTAATTTGAAATCATGAAAGTGGCCTATTTAAAGAACCCGTATTTTTACTTAATTTTCGAAATGTACGTTCAAATTGCATTCAGTATCTTGCCATTTTTGGTATGTGGTAGGTTAGTACGGAAGGTAAGAGATTTTTCACTTTGTAACATTTAAAATTAAATGATAATAATTATTAAAAATAATTATTCAGACAAGAATCTTCACAAATTAAAATAAAAATTAAAAAGACAATTGAGATTCAATAAGACATTCAACGAAGAAAGTTTGGTGAGCTTTCGGGAATTCAGACCAAAAAGACGCGAGAGAGGTGTTTACTCTACGAGCGTTGGAGTTGATGTGAAGATTGTGAAGTGACTTCAACTCCAGCGCTCGTAGAGCAAACACCTCTCTCGCGTCTTTTTGGTCTGATGATGGGAATCTGAGTATTTCCGAAAGCTCACCAAACTTTCTTCGTTGAATGTCTTATTGAATCTCTATTGTCTTTT
>NW_007377973.1:143570-175746 GCF_000475195.1 Diaphorina citri | reverse complement strand
TTTTTTTTTTTTTTTTTTTTTTTTTTTGTAATTTGTAATGATACTTTATTTATTTGTAATAACAATTTTACTATACATGTTAAATAATCCACAGTTTGATAATTAATAAATGACTAATAATATACCTAATATGAAATATCTTAAGGATGGACTACTTATCTTCAAATTAAAGTTAGATTACCCATACTAAAGGTCATAATGTTATATGACCTTTGTATTATGGGTAGCAAAAATAATATCATGTTTATTTGAATTGGAATTTTTCAACATTTCATGATTATTAAAAACAATTTATGAATCAAGTATGTAGTACCTATTATTAAAATTTTTAGGAATGCATATAATAAAATTGATTTAAGCATACTCAAATGCTGGTCACAAAATGTACTTAACTTGTTGAACTCGTACCAGCAACCTCCAGATTGTTACAAATACGGTTTATCTTTGTGCAGGTTTCAAGCGCAAGGAACATCTTAATCTTCACTTTGTCATTCACTCTGGAGAGAAGACCGAGATATGTCAGGAGTGTGGCAAGGGATTTTATAGAAAAGATCACCTCAGGTTTGTGTTGTCATTATTCTATCTATACAGAATGTTCTCAAAAATTCCTTTCCGAAGTTATGGCCTTTTCAAATTTTATTTTTTTCCATGTTCTTCATCCAATAGGGGGAGTACCATAAATGAGAAATTCGATAATTGATACTGAGACCTATTTGAACCCCAAATCACCGATCAAAATGAATTTTTTTGGCTGGCTTCTAGTTTCACCAGCCCTCAAGCTTTTGAAACTAGTGGCGTCCGAATCCAGGTCAGTTGGTTGCTGGGAGTGCCATCGGGTTGACTCCGAGCTTTCGAGCTTACTCAGTGGTATTTCCAGAAAACAGCCAGCGACCTTAATTTTCCTTAGGTTTATTCTTTCTTTTAACTTTTTAGGTATCTATCTTTCTATTTAGTTTCTTCATCTTAGGAGGATAGGGTAAAGTGTTACAGTGTAAAGCCAATAGGGAGCGCATAGCGCAATGGTAGCATTCTTTCTGGTAAGGATTCCTACTGACGGAGAATTTTTCTTTTACTAAAATAATCTAAACCGTGGCGAAGCACGGGTAACCTGCTAGTAAATAAATAAATAATTCACTATACAATACCAAAACCTTCCATTCCTGCTACGATAGAGTCAACATCTCCCTATCTTGGTCTAAAAATGATACTAATGAGTGCAATCTAAAGCTCACTCACATAACGTTATTGCACACAGTTGCAATTTTATTGTAATAACCGTGTGAGATAATTTCAGCAAACGAAATTTATTTTAGCTTAGCGGCGGAAAGCTCAGAAGGGAAATCGAGCAGCTAGTATCCCTATATGTATGTTGTTTCAAAGGAAGTCAGAAAAATATTTAGAAATCCCGGAATGCTGCATCTTCTTAAGTCACAATCAAATGTGATAACACTGATAACAATTTTTTTTTTTTTTAAAGAGGTTTGACAGAGGGAACTGTAACTGCTATGGTCTTATCGTCCCGAAATCGAAGAGAGAAGGAAGACAGGATAGGAGAAAGCCAGCCATTTCGAGAACGAACATTATCCCATCAGGATAAAATCCGCCCCGGGCGGGAATCGAACCCGCGGCCTAGCGCTTACAAGGCAGACGCACTACCAACTAAGCTAACTAGGCTGGCCAGAAATTTGTATGGGGGACACGGTTTGCCCAGTGATAACAACGCTCTTTCTTGCCATGCAGAAGGTCCGGGTTCGATGCCCACCATCGACTAAAATTTGTACTCATTTTTCGATAGCAAAAAATTTAACGGGTTACTTTCTGGTGTTCTCGTGTTGACCCAGCACCTAAATCGGAAGTATTGTGTCTCTTCTCGCCCATCTGATGAGAGGCATACTACGGGATGGGCATGCTACGACACGGAAAGTATTGTGTCTCTCCCATTCGCGAAAGCTCTGTGCCTTTCCCGCGAATGAGGTTGAAGTTAATTCAAAGTAAAAAAGAAACAACGTTTAATACCAAGTACCAACTGGTTTTCATTACATTATGATGCCATCAAAATTTACACAAGTTCCACCAAACTTTGCGTAACTTATTACTACTGCAGTGTTTCCAAACATTTCATGACCTTAATATTTTGTTACCTTAACTTTTTAAAACCTTAACTTTCCTCTGTTTTTATTTCTTTAAAAACAACACACACAAGACCCATAAAATATTTGTGTGTGTGGGGAAAAAATAGACTTTGCATACCAACCTAAGTAGCTGATAAGGAAATAAATTCAAATAAATGCCTAACTTGGAACAGCATGAAAACGAGGTAACGTTATAACGGGAAATTGGAGGTAATTTTGCTGCAAAATGAAGAATCATTTGGAGCCTGGGAAATCAAATTTTTGGGCGATGACAGTTTCACAACCCTGGGTAAATTTATTCAGGCTATTTCCATTAACAGTGGGCTACACATTTCATTATTGGGTACTTATTTATACGTAGGAAATCCGCCCCGGGCGGGAATCGAACCCGCGGCCTAGCGCTTACAAGGCAGACGCACTACCAACTAAGCTAACTAGGCTGGCAATAATGTGCCTTGTAACTCAAGATAATTGTCTTTTTCATTTGATATTACTTGAGACTTTCCAGTAGTGGCCTACTCTGCTAGAATAAAGGGACTTTTCATTCCTATGCGAGCAGTATAAATATAAGCACTATTATTATTATTTAGGCGTATACAATAAAAGCTGAAATCCAAAATCTTGAGTCGCTTTTATTGAACGTAAGTGTATTTCTGATGGTCCTCAGTTGAAGATAGGTACCAGATATATAGATAGATAGGTTGTATCTAGATTCTAGCTAGAATTGGTCTGGGTTGAATTATTGCGAATCAGCATTCAGCAGCAAGAAGCCAATTGCTGGAATTGTAGACAGGGTGGTTCTGAGATTGAAGCTGTAAAGATAAGGTGTTTTCCAATTTCGGGAAACTTTCGGAACGGATTGCTAGCCATCATCTTGGATGTCCTATGTTTTAGTACCTACAGAATAGTTTATCCTGACAGAATGAGACTGAAAAGTCCCCTTACTCCCACAGTCTTAACAAGGTGCTTGTAATTCATAGGTAAAGTTTTAGGGCCTAGGCGCAGACGCTACTTTAGTTTCCAAGTAGGTACACAGTCAAAGGTGGTAGACACAAAACCATCTATTCAAAATTTAGAACTCAGTTTGTTCGTTGGACCAACTTGACCAGTGACTACCTGATCACTTCACTGGAACACTCAGGTTAAGCAACGCCGAGCTCGATTCCACCCGGTATATAGCCGCTGTACGTGACATCCAGGCAAATTACGTTCGGATTCTCTCATAGTTCACCAGTCACTGCAGAATCTAAGTGGAACATCTCTGCTAGCAGCAGACAGGGCAAAACCCTTAGTGCCAATACATTCACCCTTGAAAGCCTTGTTGTGAAAGCGGTAGCAGAGATAGCACGTTGAAGTTAATCCCAGGCTGTACGTGACATCCAGGCAAATTACGTTCGGATTCTCTCATAGTTCACCAGTCACTGCAGAATCTAAGTGGAACATCTCTGCTAGCTGCAGACAGGGCAAAACCCTTAGTGCCAATACATCCCCCCTTGAAAGCCTTGTTGCGAAAGTGGTAGCAGAGATAGCACGTTGAAGTTAATCCCAGTAGAAAAAAAATCTGGTGTGAACATCACACGACTTTCCTTATCCTATTGAATGGATGCTTATTTGAGTGTTCTTTTACCCTAACTTTTACAATATCTCTAACCGTATAGTCGGTATAGCTGAAAACCGCCAAAAAACGGTCCAAAACCGCCAAAAAGCGGTCAAAATACCACCGACCGTAGCACCTATCTCAACTAAACGTTTTGTGTTGCATCCTTGTCACATTTGTGAACTATACATACTCAATTTCAAGTCTCTAGCTTATACCGTTCCCGAGATATTGTTAAATTACACCGAAAAGCGGTAAAATGCCGCCAAACGTTGCACCGATATTAACCAAAAGTTTTGTGTCGCATCCTTGTCACATTTGAAAGATATGTACATACCAAATTTCAAGTCTCTAGCTCTTACCGTTCTCGAGATATTTTGTTTACAGACAGACACACACACGGACCAAAGGCTGAAACTTTGGATTTAGGCTCTAGGGACCTCAAAACGTGTTTTGACACAAAAAACTGACCATCGAAAATTTGACCCGATTACATTACTTTCCTTCCTATAGGATAAGGAAAGTAAAAAAGTTCCCAGTAGTTCCACTGAAGTTAAGCAACGCTGTACGTGGTTACTATCGCAGTCTGTCTCAGCGTGGTGTATCGCGGGACGACATTTGTGCAAATCTAGAAGCATTTTGGTAATTTATTTATTGTTCCATAATACAAATACAATTACTTAGAACATTGAAACATATAAATAAAAAGTTTCTTCACTTAATTACCCGTGGAAAGCCCAAAGGCCCGATGAAACTCAAAAATAATTAAGTTACCTACCTATTCGTTCGTTCAAATTAGTTTACCTTATTAGGTTTACAGTCTCAAGGACTTTTTCTTTTGCTGGACTTATGATTTACACTTTTACAGTGCTATTTCCAGCCTAGCTTGGTTGGTAGCGCGTCTGCCTTGTAAACGCTAAGCCGTGGGTTCGATTTTCGCCCGGGGCGGATTTTATCCTGAAGGGATAATGTTCGTTCTCGGAGCGGATGGCTTTCTCCTATCCTGTCTTCCTTCTATCCCCGATTTCGGGACGATAAGACCTTGGCAGTTACAGTTCCCTCTATCAAACCTAATAAAAAAAAATAATAATAATAATAATAATAATAATAAAATTGTTCTTATTTGGCTGAACTTGGTAGTTTACAGTACTGTACCATCAAAAGTCAACGAATGAGTTTGCAGAGTGTAGACCCTACTGTCTGCACGCCACTATATAGTTGTTCCCCGAGGAGTCTCAAGTGCAAATTCCCTCAGGACCTGGATCAAGGGCGGTAGTACCTGTCTACGCCACTAGGGTTAGGAAGCTCCCCCCATCAAATGCATTAACCAAATTAAACTCCTCGTCCCTGTTTTGTTGTTTGGGGAATTTTATATGAAACTCCACGAAAGTTTTGTCAAAACAGGAGAGACTCTGTAATAGATATAATAATATGTTATGGGTTTTGTGGCTTTGTAGATGAGGTGAGAGTGTAAGCTTGGTACACACGCTGTGATTTGTCTGCGTAAGGTTTGTCTCACATTGGAACACGAGACTTTGAGTAGCGCGTAGTCGCAGCCTGAAAATCCAAACCTATGAAAGTGATAGAGACCCTCTATAGACTTAGACTCCATGATGTATAGTACCTTATCTATATCATTACTTACTTACTGCCGGGTTCTGACAGGCCGCGAGGGATTCTACGCTTCCAATGTAAGACGGATCTCAGAGAGTCAGAGATGAAGTATGCAACTATGCACATTGCACAAACACCCCACACACACGTGCAATCTATCGAAAGACAAGGCTGATTAGGCTGTGATACCACGCTTCCAAGATAACTCTACAGACAACATGTACACACCATACACACGTATGATCTGTCCAAAGATAAGGTTGTGGTACCAAGCTTCGAAGATAACTCTACAGGAAAATGACAGTGTGTACCCAGCCTTCAGGAGAGCCCTGCAGTTGTGTTGGGAGTTGTTGTGTGGGAGTGATGGGATCGTGTGAAGAGACAAAAGGGAGGGAAGGTGGGGGAGACAAAAAAGAGGGAAGAGGAGAAGGAACAAAAGGGAGAGAAAAAGGGAGAAAAATCCGTGAATAAAATTAGTTCAAATTGAAAGGGTTTAATTTAGGAAGGGCCCAGAGGAGGAGATCGAGTTTTGAATAAAACAGATTTAAAAAATCTAAATTATAATTTTATTTGTCATGAAGAGTCTTAAATCCACCCGCATTTCAAGCAGAGAGCCTTAGAAACTTCGGCTCTGTCGGGAATCGAACACGATGTGACACCCGCTCGGCCGCGTAGGTTGCTGTTTTCTGACGGATTTTCTTTATGGTATGGGTACCAGTAAGAAATTGAAAAGCTCACAGCACTAGGGGGACTAATGGCTTACGATACCCGCTGTAAAAACGACAGGAAAAAAACACCTGCCAAGCTACAGCATTGATATTTTTCAACGAAAGTAATGGAAAATAAATTAACAAGATCTTCTTTTGAAGAAGAAGAAGAAGAAGAAGAAGAAGAAGAAGAAGAAGAAGAAGAAGAAGAAGAAGAAGAAGAAGAAGAAGAAGAAGGAGGAGGAGGAGGAGGAGAGGAGAAGAAGAAGGAAAAGAAAGTGAATCTAAATTTTCCTATTTTCCTAAAAAAAAAAAAAAATTGGCGTCATACCACTAAAGGTGTTTTTACTCTCACTCTCTTCTCTTCTCTCTCTCTCTCTCTCTCTCTCTCTCTCTTCCTCTCCCTCCTCTCTCTCTATCTCTCTCCCTCCCTCCATCTCTCTCTCTCTCTCTCCTGCACGTACATTATTCTCCTAATGTGTTTATTTTATTGTTATTTATTACTTCACCCTGTTTTCCTCCAGTTCGACCCTAGTTTGGAGCATTTTCTTTGACGTAAATTGCCGATTTCTTTGCATGTACCCTGAATCTGAATGGTAAAGGTAAGTATGTTGAGAACCAGTCTGAAGATAAATTCTCATTATGGAGGTTTGCAAAAGTAAGAAGTAAGTTTTGCAGCAATTTTGAGTAAAAATAATATTGAACAAGCTGGCCCGTCCCTCCGGGAATTTTTAGCCGTAGGTTTATTCGATCGTGGATTAGATTGATTTTCCTTACCTAACCCAGACCGAAAAATTTCCCGGAGGGACGGGCCCCGCTTGTTATTACTATTGTAAAATTAATAAAGGAAGGACGGAACTAAAAAAGAGGGAATTTTTATTGTGTTGAGGCATAATGCTTGTCACAAATATCGTTCCAAGTTACACCCTAGAATACCTCGGGTGCATGACTTTGACTTGGACTCGAACCACCAACCTCCACATCCAACGCATTACGACTACGTCCTTCACTGATCCAATCTCCGCAGATCCACAAGTCCTCCTTGCTATCCACCACTAAAGCCGGTTAGTGGGTTAAATCCGTAATTCGAAAATTAACCACCACTGATGTTATCCATCCTTGATATTAACCCAAAGTCATTGTTGCTTAAATCCGTAGGAAAACAATTTAAAGTTCAAGGCTTTTCTAGGTATCCCACTAATGGGCTAATGAGGAAAAAACCACTCAAGACAGGGAAGAGAGAGAGGGAGAGGCACAAGACCCCAGGGTAAGAGAGAGAGAGAAAGAGATTGAGTATGAGAGACAAATAATAAATTAGAAGAGAAAGAGAAGGAAGAAAGAGAGAAGAGAAAGAGGAGGAGAGAGTGGAGAGACAAGGCAGTAAGAGAGAGAGAAAGATTGGAAGAGAGAGAGAGAAAGAGAGAGAGAGGGAGAGACAAGACAGGGAAGAGAGAGAGAGAAAGAGAGAGAGAGAGGGAGAGACAAGACAGGGTAAGAGAGAGAGAGAGAGAGAGAGAGAGAGAGAGAAAGGGAGAGAGATATAGAGGCAAGGAGAGGAAAAAATGAGAAAAAATCCGAGACCAGAAAGGGAAAGAGAGAGAGAGAGAACGAGCGAGGGAATGAAAAGAGAGAGACAGAGAGGAGAAAAACTGAAAAAGTCGAGAGAAAAAGGGGAAAAGAGACAGAGAGGAGGAGGGAGAGAGAGAAAGGGAGAGAGAGAGAGAAAGGAACAACACGAGGAAAAGAATTAAAAGGTAATGACAAAATAAGCTATTGTTAACTCGTTTTCCAGTAGGAAGGTAAAGGTTCTATCTACCATCTACCTATATACCTAACTACATACCTACTACTAGGTACCTTTTGCATCAAATAAAAAAAAAAGAACAAATACCAATGAAGTAATTCGAAATAAAAATATCCTTGTACCTATCCTTGGGTAAAACTGCTTTACCTAAGGCTAAGGATAGGTACTAAATTACAAATAATCCGTTTTTGAATCCGTGTTACTAAAAATCACATGCTAAGCCCTGAGTTGTGAAAGGTTACGTAGTTGCGGACAGTATGTTATGCGATGGTTGGGGAATCGGTGAGTTGTGAAAGGTTACCTAGTTGCGGACGGTACGTTATGCGATGGTTGGGGAGTCGGTGAGTTGTGAAAGGTTACCTAGTTGCGGAGACTACGTTATGCGATGGTTGGGAGTCGGTGAGTTGTGAAAGGTTACCTGGTTGCGGACCATATTGGACCAAATTAAAATAATAATGAAAACATAAGATTTGAGAGCAAAAACACTCTGATTTGATAGGACTGATTTGATATTGGACCAAATTAAAATAATAATGAAAACATAAGATTTGAGAGCAAAAACACTCTGATTTGATAGGACTGATTTGACTTTTGAGGTACTTTTGAGGCATTTTTGTGATAAGCGGATTCCGAATTCAGCCGCTAAAATTCGAGCAGGTAGCCGATTATACTTTAAATAAATATAAAATGAATATGCAATAAAATAGTGGGGGTTCACATTGGTGAGTTGTGAAAGGTTACCTAGTTGCGGACCGTACGTTATGCGATGGTTGGGGAATTGGTGAGTTGTGAAAGGTTACCTAGTTGCGGACAGTATGTTATGCGATGGTTGGGAGTCGGTGAGTTGTGAAAGGTTACCTGGTTGCGGACCGTACGTTATGCGATGGTTGGGAGTCGGTGAGTTGTGAAAGGTTACCTAGTTGCGGGCAGTACGTTATGCGATGGTTGGGGAGTCGGTGAGTTGTGAAAGGTTACCTAGTTGCGGGCAGTACGTTATGCGATGGTTGGGGAGTCGGTGAGTTGTGAAAGGTTACGCATGGAACACAAAATGACAAAGTTTTTTTTTTTTTTTTTTTTTTTTTAGTAATGTACGATTAAATATCCATGTCAATATAATAATGGAGCAGTTGTATGTGGGTAAAATTTATGAATTTAGGTTGTGAAAAATCTAAATCTTAGGTCAAAACTCCGAAAAAATAACTGTAAAAGGTCGAAAATACAATTATTATTATTTTCCGTTCTAATGAAAGAGTTCAAAAACGTGTTTCCGTTCTAATGAAAGAGTTCAAAAACGTGTGACGTCAGAGTTTAGGAGATGCGCAGAAACGTATGCGCACAAACACATTAATTGCGTAGAAATGTATGCGCACAAACACATTAATGTGTTCGTGTTCCCTGCGAGGGAGCTTTTTTCGGGACATTTGTTGTGACGTCATCGCGTACGGGAGCGGATGCCGTGACGTCAGAGTTCAAGATTTACCGGTATTTTTTAAATCGATTTATCTCGGGGTCTAGAAGTCATAGAAGAAAAAGATAAAAACCATTGTTCATTTTTCCTGCTCTTTGACTTTGAAACCTCACCCAATTAAGCGCAACTGTTCTATTCCCTCATTTTAAATAGGGTGCGCCAGAAAAACGATAACAGGGTAGGTAGATCTTCTCATTTCCAACAAATATCTGAACCATTTTCCCGAGATCTTTTCATTTAATAAAATACAGTAAACTAAGAACTCCGGTCCTGGTTGTCGGATCGACCTCAAACTTGTACCAAAGTGCTATGTTCTTAAGGTCTTTGGTATGATGTATCAGAAGTAGGGGTTCTCATTTCAGATTATAAAGTTGTAATGTGATAGAAAGTCGTATGGTGTTCACACCAATTTATTAATCTTGTGAAACAAGCCAGGCCCTATGTATAACCACCTTGTTTTTCTGGCTCACTCTGCACAGGCTGTTTCTACTAATGTTCTACACATGTCATGCATGTACATGAACGCGTCTGGCCGGCCTAACAGCAAAGTGTCTTGTATTCTAGCCGTTCGTTATCTTCTTGATACCAAACTTGGACTTGGGGTTCGAATCTCAGCCGGAGAAACTTTCCACTCACACCGGGTTTATTCCTCTCTACTTCTACTCGTCCTGTCGTATTTACTTCTCTATTTACTCCTTGAGAATAAACGCAGCAGTTGAATGTTTATATTCAGTCCTCTCTTTATATTCATTTGCACAAACTGGCCAAAATTGAAAGTAACCTTGGAATTTTTTTTTTTTTTTTGCTTGTGCAAACTTCAAGCCTGCGTTCACACGCTACGATTCACTTGTGCAAACGGGCTTGCACAAGCCAGGTTGTGCAAATGGCCATTTGGCCTCTGGGGAAATGTACACGTTTTTGGCTTGGCCGCGTAGGAAACATGTCACTTTTTCGCTTGGCAGGGAAAGAGTTAAACGTGTAAACTTTAGCGTATAATTATTACGATTATACTTTTTGAATAGATTTACCTATACGTCCTATTCCCTTGTTTTGACTACTTCCCGGATGAAAATCGTGTATACATATTATGTATTTATTCTTTATTTCACGGTTGGCGTTTGATGTTAGTAGGTATATTTCCAATGCAATATTAAGGTGCCTTTTTGTGTTTGTTAATCATACAGGACATTTAAATGTTTATATTTTGTTGAAATGAATTTCCTATTTATGGTGGTACCTACTTCTCCTTTTGGCGGAAGAACATGGCAAAATTAACGGGTCGAGCTCAAACATGTACCAAAGAATTTAATTTTTTATACTGTTCAACACGGTTTGTCACAATATTGTGTGTTCACACATAGTCGACCTACCAGTTCCCCATTAAGATTTTTAAGATGGTTCCTCTGAGGCCGACCCTTGCTCCACCCGAAAATGAATTTCCTATTTATGGTGGTACCTACTTCTCCTTTTGGCGGAAGAACATGGCAAAATTAACGGGTCGAGCTCAAACATGTACCAAAGAATTTAATTTTTTATACTGTTCAACACGGTTTGTCACAATATTGTGTGTTCACACATAGTTTGATTATTATTATTATTATTTTTAAATAAGTATTATTGGTGCTAATATTTAATTATTTTAAAGTAACTCGTGTAGAGCCGTATTTCACTATATGACTTTTTTTTTTTAGATTCAATATGGCTGAAATCCACGAATACTTCATATTTTTCAAAGGTATGTGTGTGATTGAATTGCAAAAAACAAAAGAGAACACGTAATTCTTTGATTTTTGATGCGGATATTTGGGCAATATCGCAATTGGCTATCGCAAATCCAAGGAAGTTTCAGGTAATTGTCATCGGTTCTTCTCCACTTTTATCTCAAATTGACCTTTCCTCTGGTATATTACACTTCGATAATGTCCCAATCCCTTATTCAGACCAGGTCAAAAATCTTGGTGTGATAATGGACAAACATCTTTCTTGGAATTCCCACATCAATAATATCTCCAAGAAATGTAACTATTCCTTCCATTCTTTGACGATTCTTAGGATCTTACCATTTGGTGTTCGGAAGATGCTTTGTACTGCTTTGGTTATGCCCATCATTGAGTATGCTGATACTGTTTACTTGAACATTACTCAGGAACTCAAAGTAAAAGTGCAAAGACTTCAAAATTCTTGTGTCAGGTATGTTTTTGGTCTCCGTAAGTATGATCATGTTACTATGTGTCGGTTATCTCTGGGCTGGATGACCGTAGAACAAAGCCGGGACATACATATCTTGTTGCTGTGGCGTGTACTGAACACTGGTACTCCAGAGTATTTGTCTTCAATGTTCAATCCTCTATCTCAACACGTACACGACACTAGATCTGGGGAAGAAACTCTTCTTGTTGTTCCAAGACACAGGACAAATTTCTTTGCAGATTCTTTTGCTGTGCAAGCTGTTAAACAATGGAACTCACTACCAGGGCACATTAGGACATCTGTACATCCTTCTGTATTCAGGAGACTGTTGCTGGAGCATTTTGAAAATCAATAAAGCAAAAGATACATACTTTGTAGGTTCACTCTCTTCTTCTTCTTCTTCTTCTTCTTCTTCTTCTTCTTCTTCTTCTTCTTCTTCTTGTTCCCCCTTCTCCCCATTTTTTTTTTTATTATTTTTTAATGTGTAACTCTCAAGGCACTACTAAGTGGTAGTTGTATGGGTTTGATGGCATAGATTGCCTTAGGCAATAATCACGCCCTATTGTAATTTTCTTATTATTTATTACACTAAAGAGTTATTATTATTATTATTATAATTGGCGAAAAATTTCGATGCAACAAAGATTTCAATAATTTTCAGAAAATTTCCACCAATGAGAGAAGAGTTTTGTCAGCTGACTAAACAAATTTGGTTAGTCAGCTGTCCGTGAACTGTCCTTCGACCTTGACATGTAAAAAGACCCAAACCCTCCTTCTATGTTATTCTTATTCTGAGATCCAAACTCTTCTGATCTAGGCTCTAGGGCTCTAGACGCTTGACTTTTTAAAATTATAAAAATAAATAAATAATAATAAAAAAAATATCTGGTGTGAACATCGCACGACTTTCTATTACATTTGCGGAATAGGTATGTATTTGAAAAATAAAAGTGAAATTAAAAAAAAGTAAGCCTATTGCGGCCGTTTTTCGAGAAAAAGAGTGAGGAATTATTGATTTCGAACAGGCTTGGGGTCATTGATTTGAGAAAAAAATTGCCAACCCAGTTTAGGTTTGATTCAATTTTGTCAATCCGCGAGGGTATCCCCTCTCCCTTAAACCGCGGTTTAAGGGTTAACCCCCGCCCCCCTAGACCAGATGCTGGCTACTACGTACAACGTACATGTAGGTACTTGGCAGGGAAAATTTCCAAATAGAGCTGTCAGCAACCCCCTTTAACGGGGAAAGGTGAAGAAGAAAATAAAGAGGTTATTCATAATTCCATAGCTATGAATGACATCAGTAATGTGTAAGTATTTTAAACCGCGGGTTCGATCCTGTCTTCCTTTTCTCCTGTCCTGTCTTCCTTCTCTCTTCGATTTCGGGACGATAAGACCATAGCAGTTACAGTTCCCTCTGTCAAACCTAAAAAAAAAAAAAAAATATCGGGGAGAAAAAACACAAACAATTAAAGTTCCCCCTTTCAAAAAAAAAAAAAAAAAAAAAAAAAAAAAAAAAAAAAAATATAGCTACTATACCTACCTACAATATTTTTATTATTATTTATTTATTTTTTCTTTTTAATTTAAGTCTTGTATAATAATGTCTTGCATTACTTGTATAATATTTATTGTAAATAATAAATATCTAGAAGTTGAGTATTTTTTACATGATAAAACAAGAGAGTACCTACTTATTTACGTATCTTAATGAATTACATGTGAAAGTTGTCTTCAGCCCACGAAGCTCGAAGTCATTAAAGAGAAATAATATTAAATACAGGGGCACCAGGACGTGGCAAAGGGCGATAGAGGAGTGGCAAAGGGCACTAGGCGTCCAGAAACGGGCGGCGAGGGGGCGGTAAATGGCGCCGGGGACGGATAAAATCAAGGGCGAAGTTTCAGACAAAGGCCCAGAGGGAGCGTCGCATTGCCGCCCCCTCCCAACGTGCCGCTCTGTTCGCGGAAACAGTTTGAACAGGCCTTAAATCGGGGCTGCGGGGGCTGCATTGGGCCTTAAATTGTTGGCCGCGAGCCGCATTAATTGTTTAGCTCTAAAATAGGTGTAATTTTGTAGACAGCATCTAATCTCCAACTGGAAAATAATTTGAGTACCGAATTTTGTACTTCAATAGTACTAAATGAGTACTAGATTCTCAAAACGGAATTTGACCCCTTTTTACCATCTACAGGGTGTCCCGCTCCTGATTCAAAATGGCGGCGGTTCAAAGTTATGCCTATTATGCTGCTCTGTGGGACATGTCAGGGAGCGCGTAGCGCGACCGTGTGTAGTGGATGTGTGTGTGTGGTGGGTATGTGTGTGATGGGTGTGTGGTGGGTGGGTCTGTGTTATAGTGGGTGGTGTGTGATGGGTGTGGTGGGGTGTGTGTGATGGGTGTGGTGTGTGTGATGGGTGTGGTGTGTGTGTGTGATGGGTGTGGTGTGTGTGTGTGGTGGGATGTGTGTGTGTGTGATGGGTGTGGTGTGTGTGTGTGGTTGGATGTGTGTGATGGGTGGTGTGTGTTTGTGTGTGTGGTCCCGTACAAAGGACGGGTCAACCACTAGTCTTTTTAATATAATTTGTTCATAGGTCCCTCCCTCTCTCACTATCACTGGTAGGTATACAGTATTACATTACAGTAGGTATGTCTCAGAAGTCCTAGCGAGGGCCTTCTAACTTTTGAACGGCTGGAAATTTTGAAGTTCTGTTTTTTTTCTGAAGATAGGAAAAGGCCTAGGCGAATTCAATGGTTAGGTTCGACCCCCGGAAGTGGCATTTTTTTTTTAATTGCCATTTCTCCGGAATTTTAAATGAGAAGGTTAGGTATAGTTTTGATTTTTTCATGTTATCAATTCACAAGAAAAAAATCTGGTGTGAACATCACACGACTTTCCTCATCCTATTGAATGATGCTTATTTTGGGTGTTCTTGTTCTTAATATATAGCCAAACTTTTACAATATCTCTAACCATTTTGCCGAAAACCGCCAAAATCGGTCGAAATCTGTCCAAAAACGGTCAAAATACCGCCAAGCGCAGCAATTAATCATCTCAAATATTTTGTGTTGCATCCTTGTCACATTTGTGAACTATACATACCAAATTTCAAGTCTCTATGTTTATACATACCGTTCCCGAGATATTGTTAAATTACACCGAAAACCGCCAAAAAGCGGTAAAATGCCGCCAACCCCGTTGCACCGGTCTTAACCAAAAGTTTCGTGTCGCTTTTGCATCGGAGTGGTAACTTAAGCAATCCTTAAGGATAGCGTGGGTCGTGGGAGTGTTGGGTATTTTTTCTAACCCTCTGTCCCGGCGGCCATGTTTAAAATTTATTTTACATTTATTTTTTGCTTTGTAATTCGCTTGTTTGTAATAGGTAGGATGATTTTTACAGAAATTTTGAAACATTATTTCTGCTTTTTTACGAAACTTTTACTTTTAACAACTTCTAAGTAAATTCGATCCTCTTATCTTATTTATCCATTATTGACTTTAAAAATTTATAAAACCATTCAGAAATCGGGGGAAATTGAAAATACAGACCGGGACTGCAAAATGTACGTGAAGAAAATGGCCTATTTTGTTGATAGACCCGTTTTTGTACTCTTTTCACGAGAAAATGGCTCGAGCGATTTTGATGAAAATAAAAAAAAAAAAAAAAAAAAAAAAAAAAAATGTCTCCTTGTGAAATATTATTAATTTATTGAATATTATACCCTTGTGGCTCGCAGTGGGCCGCACAATTTGACATGCCTGCAATAGAGGATATGCATTTCGGTGAAAATTTGGAGTGAGGCAAAATTCAAATTTGAAGTCAATACAGCGAAAAAGTATTTTTAAAAAGTCGAAAATTCAATTTTCATTTGTTGTTCCAAAGAAAAAAGTTAAAACAGTCTTGACGTCACGGTACAAAGCACTTTTTATCAATCTTTTCTCAGTCAGTGTCGCTTGCCTGCAATGCTTGTGTCGCCTGCCAGCGAGCTTGCTGTGGAAGCAGATGTGAAATCCTTGTCTTCAGGAGTGTATGTCATGAGTCATGACGTCAGAATACAAAATTTACCAAGTATTTTTCAAATCGATTTGTCTCGTTATCTAGAAGTCGTAGAAGGAAAAGAAAAAATTTCCGTATCTCTCAATTTTTTCTACTCTTTAACTTTAAATCCTCACCTTAATCTGTGCAAAAGTCTATGAATTATGCTTGGGAATCCTGGACTGATATTAGATTAAAAATTTCAGCCTCGTGCAGAGAGAACAGAAGAAAAAAATTTGGTGGCAGAAAGAATCATCATCTTGATCCGGAATGTCTTACAAATTCCAACTGATCCCGAAACTGAACGCTGTTGTCATGATAATCCAAACTCTCATGACACTGTAAGTACTAAGCAGTATTACGTTACTAGGTACAGCCACGATTGATAATTTACTTGGATGATAGCTTCTTGAAGTTCTTGACCGTGGAAACGGATTGTGCGGCGCTGTTTGAGGGATTCTTAATTTTCATTAAAGACTTTACACCACACATTTGAGAGTTTTTACTCCTGCTATCCACGGTGGTGCCTCTTGAAAGGTACAGTCGAAGTGTTGTTAAAAGTGACAATATTGCATCTTCTTCATCATATCTTCTGCAATCCACCACCATGGCACGAAGGTCCAGACGTGTATGTTCAAGTGTTGTTACATAGTATGATAATTTTGAAGTGAATTCCGAAATTTGTGTGGTTCTGCAAAATTCGTACTGATTAGTGTTGCCATAATCATTGTCATCATTTTAAGGCAATGTCATTATTTATTTAGGTTACTAGTTACTATTAGTCCTGTCGACTGTAGACCTCACTCAGACTCTTTTGCCCAAGCTGAGACGAAGCGAAGGTACGAATGAATACAATTCACATGTATCGAAATAGAACAGAAGGTACCTACATACAGGGTGTCCCAGAATTTATGCTTTAATTGATTTTCTCGGAGCCTGTTCGAAATTTCGTAAAACAAAAAAAACCCGTAACTTTTTGATTTTTGAAGCGGACATTTTGGCAATATTGCGATTCCCGAAAAATTTCGCGAAGTCCGCGAATCGGGTACCAACTTTGGATTTTTAAATTAGAACCCCTATTTTTTATTGCATATTCGTTTTCTACGTTAAATTTGAAGTATAATCGACTACTCACTCGAATTTTTGCGATTCGCGGTTTTCGCGGAATTCGCGAAAAACGCGAATCACAAAAGTGCTTATAAAGTACAAGTGTGACCTATCAAATCTGAGTGTTTTTTGCTCCCAAATCTTATGGTCTCATTATTTTTTCGATTTGGTCCAATATTTCGCTGTTTGCGAGTTGCGCGGTGTTCGCGAAATCCGCGAATTACGTATATATACAGGGTGTCCCAGAATTTATGCTTTAATTGATTTTCTCGGAGCCTGTTCGAAATTTCGAAAAACAAAAAAACCCGTAACTTTTTGATTTTTGAAGCGGACATTTTGGCAATATCGCGATTCGCGAAAAATTTCGCGAAGTCCGCGAATCGGGTACCAACTTTGGATTTTTAAATTAGAACCCCTATTTTTTATTGCATATTCGTTTTCTACGTTAAATTTAAAGTATAATCGACTACTCACTCGAATTTTTGTGATGCGCGGTTTTCGCGGAATTCGCGAAAAACGCGAATCATAAAAGTGCTTATAAAGTACAAGTGTGACCTATCAAATCTGAGTGTTTTTTGTTCCCAAATCTTAAGGTCTCATTATTTTTTCAATTTGGTCCAATATTTCGCTGTTTGCGATTTTCGCGGTGTTCGCGAAATCCGCGAATCCTATAATTCATTTAAAGGTACGTGTGTGACATACCAAATCATGCTGTTTTTTATTTCTAAACCTTGTGGTGATAATATTTTTTCAATTCACTTCATTTTTGACTGTTCGCGGATTTCGCGAACACCGCGAACAGTCAAAAATGAAGTGAATTGAAAAAATAATATCACCACAAGATTTAGAAGTAAAAAATAGCATGATTTGATATGTTACACACGTACCTTTAGAAAACATGTAGGATTCGCGGATTTCGCGAACACCGCGCAAATCGCAAACAGCGAAATATTGGACCAAATCGAAAAAATAATGAGACCATAAGATTTGGGAGCAAAAAACACTCAGATTTGATAGGTCACACTTGTACCTAATAAGCACTTTTGTGATTCGCGTTTTTCGCGCATTCCGCGAAAACCGCGAATCGCAAAAATTCGAGTGAGTAGTCGATTATACTTCAAATTTAACGTAGAAAACGAATTTGCAATAAAAAATAGGGGTTCTAATTTAAAAATCCAAAGTTGGTACCCGATTCGCGGACTTCGCGAAATTTTTCGCGAATCGCAATATTGCCAAAATGTCCGCTTCAAAAATCAAAAAGTTACGGGTTTTTTTGTTTTACGAAATTTCGAACAGGCTCCGAGAAAATCAATTAAAGCATAAATTCTGGGACACCCTGTATATGTCTTACGTAATGAAAAAGGACAGAAAACAGGTTTTATTTACAACCACTCAAAAGTTTTAAAAAATGGTTGACTTTTTTTAAAACAATAGATTTACCAAAAGGATCTTTTGACGGAGGAACACTAGTTCCGTCCGAAAATCCCAAATTCATCCGATTTCCGTCCCAACTCAAAAAAACTCCGATCATCCGAGTGCGTCCGCGATACCTGAAATTCCCCGATTCGCGGACTTCGCGAAATTTTTCGCGAATCGCAATATTGCCAAAATGTCCGCTTCAAAAATCAAAAAGTTACGGTTTTTTTTGTTTTACGAAATTTCAAACAGGCTCCGAGAAAAACAGCTTAAGCATAAATTCTGGGAAACCCTGTATACATAGAAAAAAAAATATATCAAAGAAAAAGAATATTAGCACTTTAGTAAAAAAAATAATATATTTATAGATATTTATTTCCACAGTGAACATGACATACGATATGACAGTATGACAGACATGCAATATTTTCAAATATCAATTAGTGCAATTTATTATTGTTGTTTTTTTTTATCGTAACAGTCAGCTCCCATGGCGTAGTGGTCACTGCACTCGCCTTGCACGCGGGAGACCCGGGTTCAATTCCGGCGGGGTCAAGAAATTTGTATCAAGCAAATGATTGACTCTGTGACTGGATGTTGTGGGGCCCACTCAGCCTCGTGAGGATAATGAGTAGCTATGACATATAAATGCGCATAGCGACCGGTGCCAGTGTGGTAGGTAAACATTGTATGTTAGGATTATTGAGAAAAATCCTACAATGCTGCAGTGAGCACCAAAGAGTTGTGATATAATAACACAAAGAAACTGCATTTACATATTACTATCGTAATAATAAAGGAAGGATGGGCAAAAAATGAATTTTTGAAACATCCATTTTCACCCCCACCCCCAAGACCATCAGGACCGGAAGTCTAAATTTCATTTTTGTGTCTGAATTTTAACATGAATGATTAGTGGCACCTACCACCTAATGATTAGTGGCACCTACCACCTACTTGAAGCAGAAATCACCAATCGATATGAATTTCCCTTTTTTTGGTGCTTCCCCATTGACGGGAGAACATGGAAAAATGAAAATTTGAATAGGCCATAACTCCGGCCCTGGTTATCGGATCGAGCTCAAACTTGTACTAATGTACTACGGTCTACGTTTTTTAAGGCCTTTTATATGGTGTATCAAAAGTAGGGGGCTCTCATTTAAGATTTTAAAGTTGGCCTCCCTGGGGCCGACCCTGAAAAAGTCAATTACCTGAATGATCCAACACTTGCCTAGGCACATTGGGTCTTTTTAACCTAAGAATAGAATGCATAAGCAAGACACGGTTGATGGGCAATAGCAGTATTGTAAACATTTTGGGTTAATAGCAATCCAAAGGCCACCCTCTGTCCAGATAGCTTTTTCTGGTAGCCCTTTGGGTCCTGCATCAACCCTCAAGCGTTGTACAGTCGTTCGCGGGACACCCTGTATATAAATAAAATTGTAGATTTGTCTGTACATTGCTTAAGGCGGCCACTCACGATCCGGTGGCCGGATACGGTTACGGTTTACCGGATCCGGTGGCTGGATCCGGTAAATCGTATTGTGAATGGCTGTTCGAGCATCCGGTTTACTCGACTGATCCGGTCACCGGATGAATATAAATTTTTATATTTTCACAGGATCCGGTGAACGAAAACTGATCGTGAGTGGGGCGCTTCCGGTCTGTCATCAGTTGTACCTTTTTTGTTTACTTTGCAGGTTATATCATTTTACTCGTGATTTTTGATTTGAAAAAATAAGTAAACTGATTTGAGTTATGTCGCGAAAACAGACTGAAGTAATGGTTGACTTCATTGCTATCTATAGTATCTATAGGTCCGAGATCTGCTTGTGGAAGAAAAAAAGTGCGGACTATCACAACCGTACAAAGAGAGATGCTGCTATTGATAAACTTGCTAAAAAGTTGGAGGAACTTGAGCCTGGTGCAACCCCCAAGAGTGTACTAAAGAAAATAAACAATTTGAGATCATCTTATCGAAAGGAGAGACTAAAAGTGGAAAATTAAAATGATGAAAACGAACGCTATCTGATCCGGTGACCGGATCGTGTGTGAGCATCGCAACTAATCCGGCGACCGGATCGTGAGTGGCCGCCTTTAGAATCGTGAAATTTTTAGTTATTCTTACTCCTTATGCATCCACGATTCCAAAAATCACATTGGAAAAATTTCTGTCTGTCTGTCTGTTACGCTAAATAGACCTTTGGTTGTCCTCTTTTCACGGCAAAACGGCTCGACCGATTTTGATGAAATTTTTTGTGGTTGTTAGGAAAAGTACTCCGGTCTGTGTTAAGTTACCACATCATTTTCCACTTGCCAAGAACATCTCAGAATGGCCTATCTCAGCCCTGTTCATAACCACGGCCTTAAGGAGCTCCTTGGTTCTTAGTGTTCTTACACTTCTTGTAATTTGTAATAAAAATAAACAGTCATAACCACGGCCTTAAGGAGCTCCTTGGTTCTTAGTGTTCTTACACTTCTTGTAATTTGTAATAAAAATAAACAGTAGCGCAGAGCAGTTGAGGCAATTGAGCAGTAACACTAGTAATAGTAATAGTTTAATAGTAACAGTGTCTTGAAACTTTTATCGGGGGGCTGTGTGTTACAATGTCTTCAGCATTAATTTCTGCTGAAATAACAGCAACTTGTAATGCATTGGGAGATGCAAACAAATCTACAAAATACATTCTTGGACCTCACTGTAAAGGTAAGTGGAAAAGAAGCAGGACCATAGCTTTCACAAAGTAGGTACTTTTACTTTATACCCTGGTGGAATACATTCTTGGACCTCACTGTAAAGGTAAGTGGAAAAGAAGCAGGACCATAGCTTTCACAAAGTAGGTACTTTTACTTTATACCCTCTAAATACCCTTTAAATCTGGAGATTAGTTTATTCTCAGAACATGGCAAAAAGTTCTATAGGTATTATAGCAGGGCCCAAAGTCTGACATCATCAGAACCGAAGATATCAGACCGAAGCCTAGATCACAAGGCTAAGATAGGACGATCCAAGGCCACAACTCATGCCATTAAACCACAGAAGAGATAGCGATAACAGTGATGGGATGAGTTGGAACCTAGGATGTCACTGATAAGTTTTGTGATTACACTCCCTTGACCGATAAGACTGACTCTGCTAGTATAAGTAAGAAGGAAACCAAGCTAGCAGGGTCAGTCGTCCAGGAGCTAACAGTCCCCGTGTGTTCTTCACCTCCCGCCGTTAGATCTAAGGATACCGCCATTCTTGTCTTTCCACCACCCACCAGATCTTTACAACAGAACCCAGGACCCTTAGGTTAAAAGCCTAATGCTCTACCGACTGAGCTATCTGGGCCCAAAGTCTGATATCTTTGGTTCTGATGATGTCAGACTTTGGGCCCTACTACAGTATCAGGGATAAGATACCTACCTAGGTACTTTAGGAGTACCTATCTTAAAAGTAGTTTTAAGCAGGCATCTGCAATGAAGCCTTGAGTCTAGCCTAGCCCCAATATAAGAGAAATCAAGCAGATGAATCTATTGAATATAATTGGCCCCAACAGGGCATTGATCATATAAATTCTGCCACATACATTTAAGCTACACAGGCCACCATTAATGTGTGTGGTTGGAATAACAGGCAGGTTGAATGATTGAATTTTCATGCAACAGGTGGCATTTCAGACTGTGTGTGATCTTTCTTCCACCACACATGCTCAAGCTTCTTGTATGAATTTGTTTGGTGGGTTTATCCCCAAATGAAATTGATCCAAATACTTTCTGATTTTTATACTGTTTTGATAACATTCTAACCTCAAAATTTTCATGTGTTTATGTTAAACCTAAAAAAAGCTAGGTAGGTACTGAAGTACTGAATTTTTTCAAGGTACTGAATGTGTCTAGAACTCAGTAATAATGATAGATACACATCAGCCGAAGTATGGGAACCCTGTACTCATTATGATGGTGGTGGGGGTAGATGATATTAAAGCCGGGTGCCCAAGGGGTACGCGGGTGAAAAAAGGTTGAGAACCATTGGTCTAGGGACTCTATGGCATGGCTTGGCAACCCCACCCCTATGTGCACATGTGCATTTACAGGCCTGTTATGCTGTGCCCTCAAAGGTTTGATGGGGTTCTCATTTTTATATGAGCATGTCTACTAGGGTTGCCAACCGTACGTTATTTCCCCGGAACAATCGTATTTTTGTCAAAAATCAAATGTTCCGCCGGAACACACCTTTGTTCCGGTTTTTTTCCAAATCTATGGAAAATACGGGAACTGACTAATAAACAGAAAAAATTACAAAAAAAAAAAAAGAAAAAAGTTTAAAAAGATAGGTAGGTACGTACGAAAAACACAAAAAACCCGCGAGACTAGGTATTTTTTCAGCCTTTTAGCATGTGATTTTTAGTAACAGGGATTCAAAAACGGATTATTTGTCATTTAGTACCTATCCTTGGGTGTAAAGCAGTTTTACCCAAGGATAGGTACAAGGATGTTTTTATTTCGAATTACTTCATTGGTATTTGTTCTTTTTTTACTTTCCTTATCCTATAGGAAGGAAAGTAATGTAATCGGGTCAAAATTTCGATGGTCAGTTTTTAGTGCCAAAACACGTTTTGAGGTCCCTAGAGCCTAAATCCGAAGTTTCAGCCATTGGTCCGTGTGTGTGTCTGTCTGTCTGTGTGTCTGTGTGTCTGTCTGTCTGTCTGTAAACAAAATATCTCGAGAACAATAAGAGCTAGAGACTTGAAATTTGGCTGTCAAATGTGACAAGGATGCAACACGAAATTTTCGGTTAAGACCGGTGCAACGCTTGGCGGCATTTTACCGCTTTTTGGCGGTTTTCGGTGCAATTTAACAATATCTCGGGAACGGTATAAGCTAAAGACTTGAAATTTGGTATGTAGTTCACAAATGTGACAAGGATGCAACACAAAACGTTTGGTTGAGATGGTTGCTGCCCTTGGCGGTATTTTGACCGCTTTTGGACAGATTTCGACCGTTTTTGGCGGTTTTCAGCTATAGCGACAAAACGGTTAGACATATTGTAAAAGTTATGGTAAAAGAACACTCAAATAAGCATCATTCAATAGAATAAGGAAAGTCGTGTGATGTTCACACCAGATTTTTAACATACATTTACTCACCTTAATAGGGGAAGCCTCGTCGCCTGGATCCACCTCCTTCGCCTGTCCCTTCATCATGTACTTTTTTTTTTTTTTTTTTAGAATCAGCAAAAGATTTGATTAAATATTTGAGACGTGATGATGAAACACATTCAATTCGCAGACAGCTTGGTGATACCAATGTTGTCCACACTGATTTGATACCAATAATCATTCACTTCAGTGATAATGAAGAGCTGTTTGACATTATTCTCAGGTAATTGTATACATTCAACTGTAGCTTTTGAAACAGGATAATTTTAATTTCCTAATGTTCTATCTAGGTCATAGGGAAGTACTATGTAGTACTTATTCGGTGTGGCTATTGCCACACAAATGTGGCTATTAATTTTCAGGCAGTCATTTGTTTTCCTCCTAACAATTTTGTTACTTTGCCTTTGGTAATCATGTCATCATGCCTAACATTACCTTTTGGACTTGGATCATTTTTTGCAAATACCACCTTGTCCATTCACAAATTTAGGGAACACACACAAATTACCTCCCAACCCTGTATTTAGTTATGTAGAAGATACTGGATTCCCTCCTTTATGTGGAAGAGTCTTACCTGGATTCCCTCCCGACCTATCTTAATAATAAATGAGAAAATTGTATGTCTGTGTCTATCTGCCAACAAGAAAAATCTGTTCAACTTCTAGAGCCCAAACGGTTAGAGATAACAAAAAATTGATTAGAATTGACTCCCCCAAATTGATAGAAAAATTATCTGAATTCAAAAATTCTAATCCATTCCAAAGATAAGGACCTTTTCAGCCAGCCTAGTTTATTAGCTTATAGTCCCAAATAGGGGGATGCTTGTAGATTGAGTACGAATAGACTATCTTTGGACAAGCAACCACACTAGTAGATCATTGATGGCCGAGGCCACAAGTGAGCGTATTTGGATTAACTTCGGATCAAGCAATCTGATTGGGGTTGATTTCAAAAAATTCCGCCCGGGGCGGATTTTATCCTGATGGGATAATGTTCGTTCTCGGAACGGCTGGCTTTTTCCTATCCTGTCTTCCTTCTCTCTTCGATTTCGGGACGATAAGACCATAGCAGTTAGGCTGTGTTTATGTACTGGGCTGAGATAGGCCATTCTCGGCCTTTCTTGGCGTGTGGAAAATGATGTGGTAACTTAATCCAGAGCCTTCATGAGCGTGTAAAGTTAGCGGGAAATTCGAAATTTTGATTTTTTTTCCGCAACGCGTACAATCTGAATTCATTTTTTACTTTTTATCTCTAGTTTACACATTTATATTATACTTTTCATTTAAATTAGATATTAAAAACAAGCGAATTACAAAGCAATCAAAAATAAATATAAAATAAATTTTAAAAATTATTGTCGCCAGGACAGAGGGTTAGAAAAAATGCCCAACAATTCCACGCTATCCTTGCTTAAGTTACCACTCCAATGCAAAACTGTAGAAACAATATCTCATCTCACCTCGTCCGAGCTCATCTCAGCCCTGTACATAAACACAGCCTTACAGTTCCCTCTGTCAAACCTCTTAAAAAAAAGGACCTTTCCTGACGTCCAAAATCCCCCATAAGAGATACACAGCACTTCGGGAGAGAAAAGTTTTCCCCTCTCAACTAATATTTTGAGTTTCGTTTATGTTTTTAGTCCGTCCTTCCTTTATTATACAATAGTAATAAAAAGGTATATGGGACGGACTATTGTATTCGCTTCGGTGTCGTCTGTTGGTCAGTCTGTCTGTCTGTCCCCATAGAAGGACTTATCCAAACCTGGTCGACCTATATATCAAATTAAAGGTCATTTTACCAGGAACACGAAAATGGTGGTGCAAACTTTGTCCAGAGAACCATAAATCCAAAAAACCAAAAAAACTGGTTTTTGGGGGATTTTTTTCACATTTTCGTACACAAATGAGCTCTGATTTCGAAATTTGTCGCGACGACCTATGAACTCAAAGCGAGAAAGTTTTAGATAACACGTCAGTCGTTAATTTAAGACCGGTTTTTGCGTCATCTATGTTAAGCTACGCCGAGCAAGGCCAATAAATGGATGGGTGACTTAAACATTATATTGGTTATTAGGAAACGTTAAAAGAAATAAAGGAAGAACGGGCTCTAGTCTTGATTTTAAATCATTACATGAAAGTATGTAGGTACATATATTATGTAGTAATAGGGAGTGCGAAGCACGACCCTATGCTCAACACCGCGAAGCCCCGGGAGCGCGCAGCGCGAGAGTGAACAAGGGAGCGTGAAGCGCGACCCTATGCTCAAACCCGCGAAGCGCGACCGACCATATGCACAAAAAATTCCCGGAGGGACGGACCCAGCTTGTTTTAATTAATTGGTTCTTCAATTTTTTACTGAAACCCATTGAATTTCTCCTGATAGAAAAGTACCCCTTTTTATCTTCTTTAATTCCATTATCTTGAATTTTCTGAGAAATCATTATTTACGGAGATATTAACGATACCAGAAAAATCTATTTGGTCAGATCCAATTTTCAATAGGGGCGGTTTCTGGATTTTCTGTTTTTCGACGTTTTTCATACATTGTCCTCTTAAAACGCCCAAGTATATCTTTGAAGTAATAAAGGTAGTAATAAAAAATTGATTATACCATTGAAAAGAAAACAAAATTTGCTATAAGATAGATCTCACACATTTGGAAACACCTTCCCTCCAACACAACCAGAGGCTTGAGAAAAAGATTTTTTTTTTAAACCGGAAACCATTGCATTTTTCCTGATAGAAAAGTACCCCCTTTTGTCCTCTTTAATTCCATTATCTTGAATATTCTGAAAAATCATTATTTACGGAGATATTAACGATTCAAAGGGAGAATCCGTCAATTTCCTACGTTACTATGAATCCCTGTCCACCTGTTAATTTCTTTCGCCGCACCTAATTTTCCTCCAAAAACAACACGAACAACAAAACAAATAACAACATCAACAACACTGTTAATTTCTTTCGCCGCACCTAATTTTCCTCCAAAAACAACACGAACAACAAAACAAATAACAACATCAACAACACCAACAACAACAACGGTGGATAAACAATTTTCTATCACTTCTGCCGAAGTCTCTGCTTCCTGTGTATTTCTTATGGGGGATTTTGAACGCCAAAAAGTTAATCTGATAATTTTCCTGGGTAGGTAGACCTATCAATTTGGGTCGATTCTAATCAAATTTTCGCTATCTCTTATCGTTTTGGCTCTAGAAGTTGAACCGAATTTTCTTGTCGGCAGATAGCCACATACTCGTAGATACAATTTTTTTTTCAAGATTCGTATGCAATCCACGCCATACCATATACGAGTAGATAGTTGAACACATACTCGTAGATACAATTTTTTTTTCAAGATTCGTATGCAATCCACGCCATACCATATACGAGTAGATAGTTGAACTTTTTTTTTTTAGATTGTTGGTGAATTTGACAACTCCTGCTATGATTTTATACAATGAAGAAATACCGGGGGACAAAGTAGTCAGACAACTATATCATCAAATCATATCTCATCTTCAGAAATACAAAATAGCATTTGCTAATGAAGCTTTGTGGAAGATTTTAAGAACTCAGCTGACATCCATTTTAAACATTGTAAGTAGGTAATTTAAGTGTAGCTTCACTTCTTATAAGTATTTTACAGGGTGGCCCATTTATATTCACCCTATTTGTTTATGCTATAGCTATAGCATATAAACTGCTATAGCATTTTATAGATAAAATTTGAACCAATCATAATTTTTTCCATCATTATTGGAATATGATGTTGCTTACGGGGCCTCCACAAGAGCGGATGGCGCAAAGCTCGTTTTTCCCATTTTTCATAACTTTTCTCACCATTTCAGGCTAAATAACCGCCATTTCTCGTCAGATCTTGTTTTGAAGCTTCTAGGGTCAGAAAAAAGTCAACTGTCAATTCGGGCGATTGTAAATATGGTCATTATCATATTATTTCAATATTAGACGTCCAGGAAAAAAAGCTTGAAATAAAGCAACCGTCTGTACCATCGCAGCGCGTTGTTGTGGTGCGTAATGTTTCATACAAAAAATTTGCCAATACTCACGTTTCAAACAAAAGTTATTTGAAAAAGATCTGAAAAGAATTTAAAAAAGTTATGAGGTTTTAAAATGGGGCGAATATACATAAATGGGCCACCCGTTATATATACTTATAAATGTAACTACAGGTTTGCAATTTGCAATAGAGCAGGCATGTCACTGATTTACCAAAGGGATCTTTTGACGGAGGAACACTAGTTCCGTCCGAACAACCTATGAACATGAATATGTGTAACAACTGATTTACCAAAGGGATCTTTTGACGGAGGAACACTAGTTCCGTCCGAACAACCTATGAACATGAATATGTGTAACATTTTTTTTTTCTTTTCAGGTGGTCTACGTTTTGAATCAAGCTGGTATGCTGGACATCCTTATATACATTGCTATGTCACCAGATGAAAGTAATTACTACTTGCATCTATTAGAGGTATACCTTACACCTATTGGAGAACCCAATGGTTTTCGTTATTCATCAAATAGTTATACTTATATCCTCCACAAAAAATTAATGTGGAAAAAAAAAAACGCCAAGTTCCTATCCAAAAATGTTGGCCTATAAAAGAAGTGAGATTGGCGGGTAAAAGACTGCTCGCTTCCATGGACTCGACTCCATAAGAAGTGCCCCCTGGGCCGTTTCGACGGTGCTAAATGAGCGGCGTTAAGATGTCATGCGTCCTAATGTTAAATATTCCGGATTAGTCCCCCATTCGGATCTCCGGGGTGGGACAACACTAGGAAAGACATCTCCATCTCTATCGTTATCAATTCTACAGTGGAATGCTGGTGGTTTGACACTGGCGAAGAGAATTAATTTGGAACAGTTGATCAAGACTCACAACATCGATGTCTTCTGCATCATGGAGGCCAACCTAGAAAAATCAAGGAACAAATCTGCACATCCCTTTCAATCCCAGCGGAGTGGAAAAAGGCAATAATAGTTCCGATTCTCAAAGAAGGAAAACCTGAAGGGCAGCTTGACAGTTTCCGACTGATTTATCTAACCAGTCAACTGTCAAAGTTAATGGAGAGGATGGTGTCGAATAGACTCAACTGGTTCTTGGAATCATGTAACATCTTGCCACAGCGTCAAGCCGGATTCAGAAAGTTTAGATCAACGAACGAGAAAGTGTTGCGGCTTTGCCAAGAAATTAAAGATGCCCTTAATAGGAAAGAAACAACTGTAGCGGTTTTTGACTTTAAAGGCGCGTATGACGGAATTTGGAGGTGCAAATTGATGGAAAAATTAAGTCAGATGGGAATAATAAATAGAATGAATGTTTCGTTGGATTTCTGAGTTCATATCTCAAAGATATTGTGCGACACGATACAGTGATTCCCTATCGTCTTACAAACAAACTCATGCGGGCCTTCCCCAAGGAGCGGTAACAAGTACGACCCTGTTCAATGTTTTCGTGAACGACTTGCTGCAAACCCTGGAGAAGACCGGTGTGAGAGTGACAGCCTTCGCCGACGATATCATCATCTGGAAATCAAGAAAACAAAGAAAAACTTCAACTGCAGAGAGACATCAACTAACCACTCACAACTCTCAAAATTTGGTGCACGAAAAATCTAATGGTTGTCAGCGAAGAAAAGACCAAATATCAAATCTTTAGTCTAGCATAGAAACCCATAGACATTCGGATCCGCTACAACAACAAACCTTTGGAAAGAACAAATAATGCAAAGTACCTGGGAGTAAACTTTGATTCAAAATTGACTTGGCAACACCACGTAGAAGAAATAAATCAGAAAGCTACAAAAAGATCTACTCTTCTAAAAAGACTTGCAGGGAAAAAAAAATGTGGAAGCTCTAGGACAACACTCACAACAAGAAAGATCATGTATCCGCCCCTGAAGCGAAAGCAATAGCACTATCCACCATCCATACCAGATACCCTGCTGAAGAATGGCTGCATATTTACACCGACGGCTCCCTAAGAAACCCTGAAGAAGGAGCTGGAGCAGGTATCACGTGTGATCTTTTCTCCTTCTATAAAAGTCTGGGCAAATATTCCACTAACTACGACGGAGAAATTTCAGCTGGAGCAGGTATCACGTGTGATCTTTTCTCCTTCTATAAAAGTCTGGGCAAATATTCCACTAACTACGACGGAGAAATTTCTGCTATAAAAATCGCCCTAGAACATTTAATGAATAGATTATCTCAGTTCCAGAATGTTGTAATTCTATCCGACTCCAAGGCAGCAATACAAGCAATTGTGAATCTTAGTGATACTCCCAGCACACTAATTTGAGAAATCCGCGAATACATGAAACAACTTGAAAATTTAAAGAAATCAGTAGCACTACAATGGATACCGTCTCACTGTGATTTGTATGGCAATGAGAAAGCTGACTACCTGGCTAAAAAAGGCACCAAAATCATAAATACATCCGTTTGCCGGCCTTCTTTCGATTTAAGACTTGTGAAATCCCGTAGTAAAGAAAATCACAACGCCTGGATCCGTGCAGAAAGTCAAGGGAAGAAATGGCAGGCGTTTGTTAAAAACCCAGACATCATTCCTAATTTACCTAGGAAGGCATCTGTCGCTCATTTCCGACTTCTCACGGGGCACCACTATCTATCCCAACATCTCCATAGAATAGGTATTAAAAGTGTTCCTAACTGTCCTCTATGTTCCTTTAACTCTCCCATGAACCAAGCACACCTAAATTCCTGTCCAGCCCTGGAAGCCAGCAGTTCCATTCTTGTATAGGTTGAAAATTTGGACCGATTGCAATACTTTCTCATTACCTTGTATAGGTTCCCTATACGTAAGGGTAATAGAAAGTAATCATTACCTTGTATAGGTTCCCTATACGTAAGGGTAATAGAAAGTAAAAATATTGGGACGCGCGTAGGAAAATGGCCTAATGGTCAATGTCCCGACATTTGTAAACAGAAACAACAAAGAAGTGAGATCAAAAAATTAAGGCCAAGCTCTTTTCCTTTCAAGCGTGTGTGCTAAAAATGATAAATCTCAACTCCTTCAACTTTCTCTCAATTTCAACTTGGCATTGTTTTTCCTTTTGGTTCCATGTTACTGTTTATTTATTTGGGTGGGAAAAACATTTATTTAATAAGTAAATCCCAAGAAACTATGGTCAATTGCGACCGATTTTGTAAATTTAAACAAGAAGATTTTTTTTTTCTTTTTTAAAGGAAAAAATAGATTAATCTCAACATTTTCTCAACTATCTACGCATTATTAAACAAAACTGTTAGAATGACCAGTAACAAACAAATCTCTACCTCGGAACTCCTTGATATGATGATGGAAAAATTATTGAACTGTGATACATACTTCCAAAAAATATCCACGATCGTTGACAATTGCATGCAGAACAAAGTGAAGAATCTGGAAGAAAAGGTTGGGAACCTTGAAATTGAAAATACAATCCTTAAAAACAAACTAAATGACTTGGAGCAGTATGGAAAAAGATCTAATCTACGAGTTTTTGGTCTCAACAAAGTAAACATCAATGGACAATCTGTTGAAGAAAAGGTTATCAATCTCTTCAAAGGAAAATTAAACGTCAATGTTGAGAAGAATGATATCGAAGCATGTCATTATACAAACTCGAAGAAAAAGGAGTGTGTCATTGTTCGATTCTTAAGTAGAAAAACTAGAGATGAAGTATTCAGCAACAAGAAAAAATTGAAGAATTCTCCTGTGAATGTTGCTGAGGACTTGACTGTGGATAATTATAAACTGATGAGGAAATGCAAAGAGCTGTATAACAAGAAGAATGTCTGGACTCACTATGGAGCTATCAAAATATTGCATGCCGGAAAAATCACTACTATCCAAAACATGCAAGAACTTGAAGCTCTTCAACTTGGTCAACCTCAATTCTCAAGTGCTGATTCTTTCAGTACTAGGACGTAGATAGTTGAGAAAAATCCTCCTCCTCCCCCCCCTCTCTTTCTTTAGCTTTTCCCCCTTTTTTCTCTTTTCTTAGATTTTTTTTTTCTTTTTTTTTTTCCTTTTCTTTGATTTATTTTTTCTCTTATACTTTCTTTCTCTCATAACATCATATTCGTATAAGTACAAGTTTCATGAATATTACAGATTTTTTGCCGGATGAAGTTTTTGAAAACAATGAAATATGCTCAAGCTCAGAGGAAGTTAAGCGTTTCTGTAAAGATAACAGAGGTTTCAAAGTTTTCTCTTTAAATATTAGAAGCCTCAAAAAAAATCTGGATGAGCTAATTCTATACTTAAATGACCAATTATTTGAGGTTGACATCATTGTTCTCACTGAAACCTTTTATAGTAATGCTAATTCTAATATTACTTTTCAAATTCCAGGTTACAATCCCATTTTCTCTAACTCTTTCATCAATCAAAATTCTGGAGTTGCCATCTATGCCAGACTTCACTTGGACGTACAAGAAACTGAAATTGACATTTTTGACAAAACAAACTGTCTAAAAAATTAAAATCCATCAAAATAATAATGTTTTAATTAATTAATTAATTAATTTAATTTTAATTAATTCAATAAAGCATTTATTTGTACAAAATTTTCTCTAACTCTTTCATCAATCAAAATTCTGGAGTTGCCATCTATGCCAGACTTCACTTGGACGTAAAAGAAACTGAAATTGACATTTTTGACAAAACAAACTGTCTAAAATTTTGGCTAACTGTAGACCAAGTTAAAATAACAATACTTGGGATGTATAGATCACCTTCCAGTAATGACAATTTATTCCTCCAACAACTTGATGATTTTTTAGAAGCTATTAAAATAACAATACTTGGGATGTATAGATCACCTTCCAGTAATGACAATTTATTCCTCCAACAACTTGATGATTTTTTAGAAGCTAACTAGTGGTTGACCCGTCCTTTGTACGGGACCACCACACACACACAAATACACTCCCCCA